>NC_137890.1:128677057-128837235 GCF_963455335.1 Martes martes
TGGAGGCACATGGTAGAGGAATGGACCACTCAGCAAGGGGCATGCAAGACCAGATGCAGGTGTGGATAAATGGGGTGGCTTGGGTCAAAGGAAATTGGGGGACCCTCCCCATACATGCCTGGGGTCCACCTCTGCAGAGGTCTTCCCTCAGCTCTAGCAACTGACTTTTACCATAGAACTATTGTGAGTACCCGTGATAGTCCCAACATCCATCTCTGCCAACACTTTATCCCATACCTTTGGAGAAGTTTAACTGAGTGGCCAGGATTAAAGAAATATATAAATTACAGCATAAGAAAGCCAGAAAATGACCAATAGCGTCCTAGTCCGATCTGGAATCAGTTCCACACCCTGAACCTGGTGTGCATTCTATCCCTTGATTTGTTGTTGTAGGAGATTGGGAAATCCCCACATCCTAATGACTGTCAGTAAATGCTGGTTAATTCTGTTTTATCTACACCCTGGAATATTATGCTGCTACTTAAAAGAATGAACAGCATCCAGTTCCAGTTGTGCTAACATGAAAAAATGTTCAAAATTCCATCTGGGGAAAGAAAAACAAGTTGGAGATTGTACATATAATACAATTCCACTTGCTACAAAGAATTATACGAATCCATATGAACTGTCTAGTTGTGCTTGACATTCATCCATCCATCCATCCACTCATTCAAGAAATATTTATTAAGTGTCTTCTGTGTATCAGGTGCTACACAAAAATCCCTACTACCTAAACAGAATTTCTATTTCGGTGGGGGAGGGAGATGGATAATAAACAAGAGAGCCAAGCAAAATATATGTGTACTATGTAAAAAGTGCTAGGAATGAAAAGAAATCAGGTGAGGGGAATAGAAGTGTAAGACAGGTATGATTTCTGATACTACGGTCAGGTCCAGGTGATGCCCTGGAGGCGTATTTAAGTAAAGAGTAGAAGGAGGTCAGGGGAAATCAGGCTGCTATCTGAAGGAACCAAAGTTTCTGAGTGAAGGTTCTGTGGCTGGAGCATGCCTAGAGGGCTTGTGCTGGTTGGGAGAAAAGTTGGAGGTGGGGAGGGTGCAAGCAAGAGTCCATGCCCAGGGCCTGACAGACCATGTAAGAATATTGCTTTCACTCAAAGTGAGATGAATACACATGCAAAGAAAAGCTCCTAGAAAGATATTAATAGTGATTAACTGAGAAATGGGATTTGAAATAGGATTGAAACTCTTTTTAATTTTCACATTATAAAATTTCAAACAGGCTTTAAATTTTATTATGAGTATCTATGCCTTTTATCATTAATTTGTAAACTAGTTCAAAATGCAAGGTTTCTTTTTTAATATTAAAAATCAAAAATAAATAAATAAATAAAAATCATTGGGGTGCCTGGGTGGCTCAGTGGGTAAATCCTCTGCCTTCTGCTCAGGTCATGATCTCAGGGTCCTGGGATCGAGCCAGGCATTGGGGCTCTCTGCTCAGCAGGGAGCCTGTTTCCCCTCTCTCTCTGCCTGCCTCCCTGCCTACTTGTGATCTCTCTCTCTCTCTCTCTCTGTCAAATAAATAAATCTTTTTAAAAATCATTATTCTATTAAATACATAAATTCAATTAATTTGCTACTTTTAGAATATTCTAGGTTTTCTTAGATTCTGTATTTGTCTTCTGGCATCCGTTCATCACAGGATCAATTCTATTAACTATATTTTATTTTCTGTATTCTTGGTACTCTGGTATTTGGGGGCCTCACAGACTCAGAGAGAGACTGCCCCTTCCAGGGCTACTAATTCCTAAAGATAATAATGGCTTGCCAAAGAGCACACCTTTCGTATGCAAACCACCCAATCCCTGCATTTGTATCCCCAACTAGTTCCTAATCTAACTCACAAATCCAGGCCACTATCTCTGCTACCCTGAGTTAAACCCAAGGCCACATACTGGGCAACCCAACGGAATTATTCAAACTCGCCAATCCTTAACTGTGTTCTCTGCCCTAACTTGGCTTTCCCAAGAAACCCCAGTAAAGGCTGTGGCCTCATGACTTCCCCTCCCACCTGTCTTCTGTCTCCAGATCATCCTGGTTTGGGGGGAACGGACAGGGTAGCTGTGCCCTATGGTATAAAATCTTCCTTCAGTGGCATGGACCTCTCAGTGTTACCACTCAATCGTAGCCATATAAATTACACCCTGGGAATCATAATTTTAGAACACGCAGCTATATACCTTTAAAAATTCCAGGGATCTCCACAGAAATAGGGGAAGAGCCACCATTTTTGTTTTGTTTTTCATTTTAACTGTTGAATTAACTCATTCCCCAGCTCATTCAGACTTCAGCCTATGTCTTTGAAAAGTGGAAAATAAAGACCACTGAAAACCATGAAGGGACAAAATTGCAAATTTGAAGTTGCTCTAGTGACTGCTAGTCTAGCAGACTAGTACATGGTATAAAAAAAAAAAAATCACATCTTACTGCCATGCTCAACAATTGCTGTAGGTAGAAAGGCCATGGAAATACAAAGCCAAAGGGTGCAGGTGGTTTTGAATTTGAGGAAGTCTGTAGGAAAAGCCAGGATGGGGATTTCAGCTAGATCTGAAGAGGGGTGGATCACAGAAGAGCACCTGCTACAGCACTCAAAATGTTACAGAACAGGGATTGTGATGACTAATTTAAGGTGTCAGGGTAGAGACTGAGTTTTTATACAAAGGAAAGATTTGGAGCAGAAGTCATCGGAAACCTAAGAGAACGTAAAAGATGAACCAAATGTAAATCAGAAAAGGTGTATGAATGGGTCATTCATTTTTTTTGAGATTTTACTTATTTATTTGACAGAGAGAGACACAGAGAGGGACTATAGGCAAGTGGAGTGGGAGAAGGAGAAGCAGGCTTCCCAAGGAGCAGGGAGCCTGATATGGGATCATGACCTGAGCCAAAGGCAGACGCTTAACAACTGAGTCACCCAGACGCCCCTGAATGGGTGATTTAGAAGTGCTTGTTGACTGGGGTCAATCTTTGAAAAACTAGTCATAAAATGCAAATCACAGGTGTGTATTAGGAAGGGGTCTGCAAATTTCTGTAAAGGGCCGAATAGTAAACACCTGTAAGCCATATTGTATCAGTCACATCAAACCATCTCTGCCATGACAGCACAGAAGTAGCTACAGATACTACAGAAACGAGTGAGCCTAAGTTACAATAAAACTATACTGATGGGCACTGAAATGTAAATTTCATGTCATTGTCATGTTTCACAAGATACTACTCATGTTTTGGGTTTTTTCAACCATTTGAAAATGTAAAAACCATCCTTAGATCCCAAGCTGTAGTTTGCCGACTCCTGACTTAGGGAATAGAGTTTAGGAGGTTTATAAATGTCTACAGAAGGAAAAACACATTGGGCTTTGGTTCTTGTTCTGAACCAAGTGGCATGGGAAACCTCGTAAAACTCCTTGACAAGGAGGTCCTATACCTCATTGCTCTTAATGCTCAGTCTGCCACAGTGTATCCAGTCCTTGCTCTCCCTCTGAGGCATCAGAAGTTTGCTATGGGTTTCTGCTGTGTTAGGCCAATGTTACATCCTTAAGCTAAAGCAAACATCAAAGTGGGCTTATTTATGAGTCGCAAGAGAATTTTTTTTAGATTAGGGATCCAGAAAAGGCCTTAAAATTTTTTAATGCAGGTTCACCTGGGTGGCTCATTTGGTTTGGCATCCGACTCTTGGTTTCAGCTCAGGTCATGATGTCATGGGTTGTGGGATCAACCCCCACATGGGACTTTGGGCTCAGTGCCCAGTTTGCTGGAGATTCTCTCCCTCTGCTCCTCCCCTATGAGCATGCATGTGCATTCTCTCTCTCTTTCTTTCATAAATAAATTTTTTAAAAATTATCTGATCCAATTTCTATATTTTAGTAACTAAATAAACAGAGTCAGAGAGGATAAATGGCTTGCCCAAGGTCACCCATTTCATTAGAAGCAACCTAGGACTAGAACCCACAGTTCCAACATGTTCCCATGTTTCCACTCCACTACCTTCATTTGTATTCTTAGAAAAAAATTATGAAGTGTGCTAAGGGATATAGGGGGTGGTGGGGAGGGCTGGAGATGGAGATATTGTAAACAATTCAACACTTTTTAAAAAGAACATAAGGGGCACCTGGGTGGCTCAATGGGTTAAGCCGCTGCCTTCGGCTCAGGTCATGATCTCAGGGTCCTGGGATCGAGTCCTGCATTGGGCTCTCTGCTCAGCAGGGAGCCTGCTTCCCTCTCTCCCTCTCCCTGCCTCTCTGTCTACTTGTGATCTCTCTCTGTCAAATAAATAAATAAAATCTTTAAAAAAAAAAAAAAAGAACATAAAACAGGGCACCTGGGTGGCTCCATCAGTTGGGCATCTGCCTTTGGCTGGGGTCATGATCACAGGGTCCTGGGATCAAGTCCCGTGTCAGACTCCTGGCTTAGTGGGGAGTCAGCTTCTCCCTCTGCCCCTCTCAACACTCATGTTCACATGCTCTCCCTCTCTCGCAAAAATAAATAAAATCTTTTAAAAATAATAAAAAGAAAAAGAAATAAAAAGAACATAAAACAGAATGCCATTACCACATCCATAGAATTTTTTGTACTGTTCGGTCCCAAGTATAGGACGAGGGAGAAATCATAAAGCTCAGGTAGAGGGTGGGAGCTGAGAAGTATTTGCAGGATATCCTTCAACGTACTCCTTCACTAAGCACTGTCTACACACTAATAATAACAATAATAATAATAATAATAATAATATCTTCCACATAGATACTCTACAGCAATAGTTCTCAAAGTTTGGTCCAGGAACACACAGGCATCCCAAAACCCTTTCAGAGCCACCATAAGATCAAAACTACTTTCATCATAAAACCAAGATATTGTTTGCCTTCTTCATTCTCAATCTCTCAAATATATACAGCAAAGTTTTCCAGAGGCCACATGGTACACAGTATCATAACAGAGTGAAAGCCAAAGTAGATATAAGAATCTAGCTGTCTTCCACCAAGTGAGACATTAATGAGATTTACAAAAATGTGAAACAATATCACTCTTCTCACTAGCTGCTTTTTGTTTGGGAAAATATTGTTCTTTTTCTGACAAATATATTATTTGTATTAACATCTAATGGGTTTATTATTTTTAATCAATTATGTATTTTTAAACTTTTTTGTTTTATTTTCTAATACAATAAATATCAATAAATAAGTGGCTTTTTAATATTTAATGTTTAATTTATCAAATATTTAATAAATATTTAATATTTTATATCAAATTATATTAATATTAAATTACACTGATATTAATAATATTAATTAATATTAATAATATTATTAATGATGACATTATGATTTTATAATTATTATAATATTAATTTCTAGTATTTAATATTTTATTTATTGATTTATTTGAGAGACAGCATGAGTGAGAGATAGCACAAGCAGGGGAAGGGGCAGAGGGAGAAGCAAGGAGCAGGGAGCCCGATGCAGGGCTTGATCCCAGGACCCCAGGATCATGACCTGAGCCAAAGGCAGTCATTTAACCAACTGAGCCACCCAGGTGCCCCATATAGTGTTTTCTCTTAATCAAAGGATAGTAGTATAACTATTGTCACATGGTTTAAAATAGACTTTATCACCCCAGAAATAAAATTTATATAAGCACAAGAATAACATAAAATATCTGAGGGAGGACAAATGATCCAGTTTACTCAACAAATCAATGGCAAGGAAAGAAAGAGGGGGAGGAAAATAAAGACTAAGAGACTTAAAGATATAGAAAACAAATGCAGTGTGTCTACCTTATGAGACCCTGATTCTAATAAACCAGCCATAACAAAGCACTTATAAAACAGTTGGGGAAATGTGGAGATGGAGAAGATATTTGATAGCAATTTTTAATTTTACTTGAGTATGAGATGATACTGTGGTTGTGTTTAAAAAAAAAAAAAACACTTCCTAGGGATACACATTGAAATATCTACAGATGAGATAATTTGATGTCTGGGATTTCCTTCAAAATATTCTAATGGGAAGGGGAGTGAGAGAGGTATGAACAAGACTGATCATAAATTGATAGCTATCAAATCTCAGACATAGATCCATGGGATACTATTTTTTCTACTTTTGTGTACATTTAGAAAAGTCTATTAAAAAAATGTTTAGGGGCACCTGGGTGGCTCAGTGGGTTAAAGCCTCTGCCTGGGCTCGGGTCATGATCCCAGGGTCTTGGGATCGAGCCCCGCATCGGGCTCTCTGCTCAGCATAGAGCCTGCTTCCTCTTCTCTCTGCCTGCCTCTCTGCCTACTTGTGATCTCTGTCAAATGAATAAAATCTTAAAAAAAAAATGTTTAAATAGGTTGTCATGTTAAAGAAAAGGTGGGAAACCACTCCCCTGACTCATTCTTCACTTAGCCATTTACAAATAAACAAGTCATATAATTTGGGGGCTGGGAATTTACTTTTTTATGATTTTATTTATTTATTTGAGAGTAGAGTGAGAGAGAGAGAGAGAGCAGGGGGTGGGGAGAGGGAGCCGCTGATCAGGGAGCCCAATGCAGGGCTGATCCCAGGACCCTGGGATCACCACCTGAGCTGAGGCAGATGCTAACCAACTGAGCCATCCAGCCTCCCTGCGCCCCTGGGGCAGGGAATGTAAATGAGGCCCTCCCTCATAACCAAGACATCAGATGGGAAGAGAAAAACACTCAGAGCAAAATTCATAACCCAAGATGAGTATGGCTCCAAGGAAAGCAAGTATTTAGGGGCACCTGGGGGTTCAGTCGGGTAAGCATCTGCCTTTGGCTCAGCTCATGATCTCGGTGTCCTGGGATGGAGACCTGCATCGGGCTCTCTGCTCAGCGGGGAGTCTGTTTCTCCCTCTCATTCTCCATCTGTGCTCTCTTGCTCTCAGTCTCTCAAGTTAATAAGTAAAATCTTAAAAAAGAACTTATCTTATTTTTTAAAAGATTTTATTTATTTATTTCACAGAGATCACAAGTAGGCAGAGAGGCAGGCAGAGAGAGAGGAGGAAGCAGGCTCCATGCCAAACAGAGCCAACACAGGGCTGGATCCCAGGAGCCTGGGATCATGACCCGAGCCGAAGGCAGAGGCTTTAACCCACTGAGCCACCCAAGCACCCCAGAAAAACCAAATATTTTAAAAATCCACCTTCAAAGGATTCCTGCTTTGTGCAGAACACAGAAGCTATGAAAAGGACACTTACCTCCTGCCCAAGACACTGACCAGATATCTATGAGTGTCTTATCAATCCATAAGTATGAGAGTCTCCCTTGTAAAGCCACCAGAAGCACTTGAAGGGAGCAGTACTAAATGCGGACCACTTCATTTGAGCCTGAGCCCATTGATCTCTTATAGCAAACAGTTCTTTTTATTTTTTAAATATTTTATTTATTTATTTGACAGACAGAGATCACAAGGAGGCAGAGAGGCAGGTAGAGAGAGGGGGTGGGGGAAGCAGGCTCCCTGCTGAGCAGAAAGCCCAATGCAGGGCTCTATCCCAGGACCCTGAGATCATGACCTGAGCCGAAGGGAGAGGCTTTAACCCACTGAGCCAACCAGGCGCCCCTAGCAAACAGTTCTTAGAGACAGAAATCAGCAGATGCATACAGAAGAATAAATGACACATTTCACTTTCTACTTCTCTATATTGAACATTCTTCAAAAATCTTTTAAAATCTTTTTTTTTTTTTAAGGAAAAAGAAATAAAGAGGCGGGGCACCTCGGTGGCTTAGTGAAGCATCCAACTCTTGATTGAGGCTCAGGTCATGATCTCAGGGTCCTGGGGTTGAGCCCTGCAATGGGCTGCACTCAGTGGGGAGTGTGTTTGAGGATTCTCTCTCTCCCTCTGCCCCTCCTTCTGCTCACATTTTCTCTTTCTCTCTCAAATAAATCAATCTTTAAGTAAATAAATTAATAATAAAATCTGTTGTACAAATGTACACTACAAAAACTTGGGAACACAGTTTAGAATTACTTACTAAAGTATAAAATACACATATCCTACAATCTAGCAATTCCATTTCTCAGTACATATCCAAGAGAAATGTATATATGTGTACCAGGAGCTATGTAGAAGAATATTCTTAACAGAAATGAAAACAGGCGGGGCGCCTGGGTGGCTCAGTGGGTTAAAGCCTCTGTCTTTGGCTCAGGTCATGATCTTGGGGTCCTGGGATCGAGCCCCACATCGGGCTCTCTGCTCAGCAGGGAGCCTGCTTCTTCCTCCTCTCTCTCTGCCTACCTCTCTGCCTGCTTGTGATTTCTGTCAAATAAATAAATAAAATATTAGAAAAAAAAGAGTTTTCATTTAAAAAAAAAAAGAAATGAAAACAAGCCAATGTGCTTTAATACTACAGTGGATAAGTTATGCTTTATTTACATATTGAAATATTCTACAAGCCCCACATCCAGTTCCCTGCTCCACTGGGGGCCTGCTTCTCCCTCTCCCACTCCCTCTACCATGTTCCCTCTCTTGCTGTGTCTCTGTCAGATAAATAAATAAACTATTTAAGAAAATATATAAACAAATACATTCTGAGGTGTTAAATAATAATTTAATGCCTTGGCATGTTTTAAGACAAAAGATTAATCTAGCTCAGAGTCTAAGCTCTAGGAGATGACACTAGGGGGATAAGAAATGGGGTGCGGTGGGGCACCTGGGTGGCTCAGTGGGTTAAGCCTCTGCCTTCAGCTCAGGTCATGGTCCCAGGGTCCTGAGATCAAGCCCCGCATCAGGCTCCTTGCTCAGCAGGGAGCCTGCTTCCCTTCCTCTCTCTCTGCCTACTGCTCTGCCTACTTACGATCTCTCTCTCTGTGTCAAATGAATAAATAAAATCCTTATAAAAAAAAAAAAAAGAAAGAAATGGGGTGAGGTACTTTAAAACCAAAAGACTAAGATCTTTCTCAGACTGATATTAGGAGAACAAAGTCTCACAGTGTTGCTGATTGGCCCTGGATGCAGAATTGTGAGTTAAATGAAAGGCCTGGGCTGGCTGCGGGGGGGTCTTTGTATACATGGGGTTACAGCTACAACTTCAAGATTATGGCTTCGATGCCTCTGTTGTATATATGACGTGCCCCATGGGGGACCACACTACAGCCGGGTTCATGCTGGTGTCAGGGATAGATAGATAGATAGATAGCAAAGAGAGATAGTCAGGTCAATGTTTGTTAGTATTTTTCTATTTGTGTATAAAATTCAAAAACTGGCAAAACCTTAAAAATCAAGAAACTGATAATCATAAAAATCAGGATAATTGTTACCTACGTGGAAGGGGGAGGTTGAGAAGGAGGTGACCAGGACAGGACACATGGAAAGGGTTCCGAGGGTAACAGTAGAGTTCTATTTCTTAATCTGGGTGATGTTTTCATGCCTTTTATAATTATACTTACTCTATAATTATTCACCATACTCTGTGTTCTATGCCTTTTCCTCTGGGTGTTATCATTCACAATTAATAAAGGTTTAAAATAAACAAATCAATTACATTATATATAACTATAGAAGTCCCTCTGAAATTGCTAGACTTGTAATAAGTGTACTAATACAGCTTCATTTTTGCATGAAGGTATCAATTGAAAATGGAAACCACCTATTTCTGATGTGGCAAATTACCATATACTATTTTAAGATCTCCTGCCTATTGATTTAAATACGAGCTGTAGAATAAGTATGCTGAACACACTCTTCTAAAATGGTGACATTTGGGTTCAAAGATATCCCAAGAACATTCTAAGATCGACTTTTAAAAAGTACTGTATTGGGCACCTGGGTGGCTCAGTGGGTTAAAGCCTCTGCCTTTGGCTCAGGTCATGATCCCAGAGTCCTGGGATCAAGCCCCACATCAGGCTCTCTGCCTGGCAGAGAGCCTGCTTCCTTGCCTCTCTCTCTGTCTGCCTCTCTGCCTACTTGTGATCTCTGTCCATCAAATAAATAAATAAAATCTTTTTAAAAAATTACTGTATTATAACTAATGTTTAATTTGGATCCTCTCCATTTTGCTAAGTTTTACACCAATTGAGCTAAGGTTTCCAGGCCATGAAAGGCAATTAGAAAGAATTGCGACATTCTCAAAACACTAGAAAACTAGTGCTCTGGAGATCATACTCTAAAAGTTTGCTCAAGCAGATTCCGATATGCAAATGTATGCTTTAAAATTAAGCTTCATTAAAATGCACTTACGAATTTAAGTGGAGGCTGATTTTGTAACCACATTTGGAATTTAGATTCTTACTACTTTAAAACAAATGCTATGTAAACATGAAAATTAAGTAATCAAATGATTCTTTGCCCTCCTTCTACAACAATTTCACTTGAAACGATTGATACACTTCAAAATATAAACCCTCAGAACACCCCAGCAAGCAAACAGAACCCCTTGGCTTTAGTAATGCACTTTGGCCAAGTCAAAAGCAGACTCCCGTGAGCTCATGAAGATGACTGGCTCAGGAGAACTTCGAGAAGGCCCTCTGCAGCTCATCCCAGCAGTCTTCCCCAGGCCCTAACAGGCCTCCGTGTTCTCCTGTCCTTGCCTGCCAGCCCCTGGAGTTGGCTTACATTCTCAGAGCTCGCTCCTCCTAGCCCTTAAGGTCCTCTCTCTCCCTTTTTGGCTGCCAAAGGGCCTATCATCTCCCCAGTCCCTCTCATTACATACCCAGTTTGAGGAAAAGCCAGAGCATGATAAAAGGACAGAACACAGTTATTAATAACACTTGCTGAACATGTAATGCAGTCCACGCCCCTCAAAAACCTGACAGGGAAGTGTCATTAGACCCTCGTTTTATGAAGAAGAAAACCGAAGTCCAAGACAACTTGTAAAATCTGCTTGAGGTCACACAACTAACAGAGAAGAACCCAACCAAGCCAGTGCTTAGTAATCCACTTCCCTGCCTCTTTGCAGACTTGGTGTCCTAGATGGCTCCACTCAGTGGTTTAGAGCTAGGGCTTCGGGTCAGACAGTCCTCGCTGGAGTCTCAGGCTTCTCACTTCCAAGCTTTGTGACCTCAGATGGATGACTTAATCTCTCTAGTTTCAGTTCTCTAAGGCAAAGCTCAGTGAATGGTAGCCATTACTATTTCATTCTCAGATGTTCATCTCTAGTGTAGACCTCCGTTCCCAAACTTTCCTTTCCTAAGCATCTCCTGGGGCAACCTGTGAAAAGCAGATTTCTCCTCTGCCATGGGAACTCCTGAGCCAGGTCCAAGAAGCACCATTTT
The DNA here is from genome assembly GCF_963455335.1 of Martes martes. Lineage (NCBI taxonomy): Eukaryota > Metazoa > Chordata > Mammalia > Carnivora > Mustelidae > Martes > Martes martes. The sequence continues at coordinate 128,688,279 of NC_137890.1, forward strand.
AATGTTTTAACAAGAGTCCTAGAGATTCTGAGGCAGAGAGCCAAGGTTTGGCAAATAGCAATCAAGTTCTTCTAATTTCCATACGAGTGTTTCTTTCAGGGAAACTCTGGCTCTAAGAACTCAAGGTCTTTCTTCTGAAATAAATCCCCCTCCACATCTGCCTTCTAGCTGGTGGCTTTCAAACAGACCACAATCACGATAGGAAATACATTTTACATAATAACTAAACACACACACACACACACACACACACACACACACACATAAATTTTCCACAAAATAAGGTCTTCCCTGTGCATGTGGCATTTTCATTCCTTTTTTAAAAATCTTTCAATGCTAGGCACAACTTCCCATTTCATTTCACAACCCAATAATAAGTTGCAACCAATAAATGAGCTGCAATTAGCAAAAACCAACACTAGATGAATAAATAGAAAATCTAAGCAAAGAAACAAAACTACAAAAAAGGTACCAAATGGGGTGCCTGGGTGGCTCAGTCACTAAGCATCTGCCTTCAGCTCAGGTCATGATCCCAGGGTCCTGGGATCAATCCCCGTATTGGGCTTCCTGCTCAGCGGGGAGCCTGCTTCTCCCTCTCCCACTCCCCCTACTTGTGTTCCCTCTCTTGCTATCTCTCTCTCTGTCAAATAAATAAGTAAAAATTTTTTAAAGGTACCAAATAGAAATTGTAACACTGAAAAAAATACATATATGGAATAAAAACTGCACTTAATAGGCAGATTGAAATGCCAGAAGAGTCAGTAAATTAGAAATGATTCCATTTGAAAAACATAGAGAAAAAAATTAAAAAGTCTCAGAGACGTGTAAAATGATATCACACAATCTTACATACATATAATTAGAACTCCAGAATGACAAAAAAGAGACAAAGAAACCAAAAAAGTGTCAGATATGATGGCTCCAAAGTTCCCTGATTTGGTGAAAGACCTAAATTCAAGAAGATTCAGGAAGATTCAACAAAACCCAAGCAGAAGAAATAAAAAACATACCTAAGGATATCAAACTGCTGAAAATCAAAAATAAAGAAAAGAATGTTTAAAGTGGCCAGAGAGGGCGCCTGGACTGCTCACATGGTTGAGCGTTTGTCTTCAGCTTCAGTCTTCAGATCTCCAGGTCCTGGGATCAAGCCCTGCACGGGGCTCCTGGCTCAGCAGGGCCTGCTTCTCCCTCTGCCTCTGCCTACCCCCGTGCCCATACTCTCTCTCTCCTTCTCTCTCTCTGTATCTCTCTCTCTCTCAAATGAATAAATAAAATCTTTCAATAAATAAATAAATACGGGCGCCTGGGTGGCTCAGTGGGTTAAGCCTCTGCCTTCAGCTCAGGTCATGATCTCAGGGTCCCGGGATCGAGCCCCACATCGGGCTCTCTGCTCGGCAGGGAGCCTGCTTCCCCCTGTCTCTCTGTCTCTGCCTCTCTGCCTACTTGTGATCTCTCTCTGTCAAATAAATAAATAAAATCTTTAAATAAATAAATAAATAAGCAGCCAGAGAAAAATGACTCCTTACTACAATGATATAGTCATAGCTAAATTCCCATCTGAAACAACAGAGGTCAGAAGATAGTGATGCAACAACTTTAAAGTGTCTAAAGAATAAAAAACAAAACAAAACAAAACAAAAAAAACCTTCCAACTCAAGGGGCACCTGGGTGCCTCAGTCAGTTAAGCATGTGACTTTTCGTTGCAGCTCAGGTCATGATCTCAAGGCAGTGGGATCTAGCTTCATATGGGGCTCTGCCCTCCGTGTGGAGTCTGCTTCAGATTCTTTCTCCCTCCCCCTCTACCTCTCCCTGCTCATGCTCTGTCTCTCTAATAAATAAATAAAACCTTTTTTAAAAAATCCTTCCAATTCAAAATTCTATATCCATCAAAAATATCCTTCAGATATTGAACGAAAGGAAATAGAAATGTTTTCATATAAACAACATCTGAAAGAATTCACCAACAGAACTATACCACAAGAAACACAAAGAAAATTCAGGCTGAAGGGAAATAATATCAGATGGAAATTCAGATCCTTGGGGAGAAATAAAGAGCACCAGAAAGAGTAAATATGTGGATAGATATAAAAGACATTTTTTTCTCTGTATTTATTTAAGTACATCTGACTATGTAAAGAAAAATTATAACAAGTATTGTGGTATTTATAGCATACTTATATTAATTCACATGACAACTATAGCATAAAGCAGGAATCAACAAATTTTCTCTATACAGGGTCCAGATGGGAAATAATTTAAATTCTATAAACCATATAGTCTCTGTGACAAATACTGAACTCTGCCATCATAACATGAAAGCGGACACAGACAACACATAAATGAATGGATGTAGTTGTACTGCAATTAAACAAAAGCAGGTACAGGGCAAGATTTGGCCTAAAAGCCACACTTTGCCAATTTCTGGCATAAAAGATTGGAGTCAATGAAAATGCGTGGTTGCAAAATGTTCACATTTTATGTGAGCTGTACCGTAACTCTAAGTAGACTCTGAAAACTTAAGGATATGTACTGTAGTCCCACAGCAACTATTTGAAACAAAACTACAAAGAAAAATAACTAAAAGCCAATATAAAAAATAAAATTGACTTCTAAGAAATACCCAGTTGACTTACCAAAAAACAGTGAGGGGTGCCTGGCTGGCATAGTCAGTAGAGTATGCAACTCTTGATTTCAGGGTCATGAATTCAAGTTCCACATTGGGTATAGAACTTACTTTAAAAAAAAAAAAGTGGTGCTTGCTTTGGCAGCACATATACTAAAAATTGGAATGATACAGAGAAGATTAGCATGGCCTCTACACAAGGATGACACACAAATTCGTGAAATGGTCCATATTTTTTCAGACCTGTACCTCTGGTGCAAATAATACATTATATGTTAATAAAAATATTTTAAAATTTTAAAAAATGAAGGGGCACCTGGGTGGCTCAGTTGGGTAAGCCTCTGCCTTTGGCTCAGGTCATGATCCCAGGGTCCTGGGATCGAGCCCCGCATCGGGCTCTCTGCTCAGCAGGGAGACTGCTTCCCTCTCTCTCTGCCTGCCTCTCTGCCTACTTGTGATCTCTGTCTAATAAGTAAATAAAATCTTTAAAAGAAAAAGATACAGCAGTTGAGGCCATGAAGTCTAGCTGACACTTCCTTCATAAGATGTCTCCCTCTGTGGAATGTGTCAGGGTTTTGGTATTCATGCTTTAATGAAGTTCTGTTTTGTATTATTTCATAAACAAACAGCACTTTCCTTATACTAATATGTACAATGTGTTGGCTCTACTCTGAATTGGGATGATGTAGAGGAAGACCACAAATGACCACTGGGTGTCATCAAAGTCTTATACAAGGCAACAGGCTTGGTTGGCATGGTTCCTTAGTGGTCTACCTTTTCTGGAAGCAGGAGATAAATTCTGCTTGGTTCTAAATGGAACCAAAGCACATTATCAATCTAGAACTTAACTATGTGGTAACATGGGCCAGGAGAACACAGCTGAGTACTGGAAAATAAGCGAAAAATAACATCTTGAAATCATCCAAAATAACATCTCCAAGTCCTTTCACTTGTATTTGCATACTTTCTTCAAAGTATTAGGACAGCTATTTGGGCCCTATTAGTGGGAAACCTACTGTTTTGTTTTGTTTCAATTTTAAATTATTTCATTATTAGTACTTCTACCTTTGTATTGTCTTCACTGTGGCTCATCCATTAGTTTAGGTACTGGTGCAGACTACAGTAGGAAGTGGGCTTATCACCTCATGACAACTCTAAGCGTAATAAGCATGTGCCCCAAGGCAAGAGTGACACTGACATGGAAGGGAGGGCCCCACGTGGCAGGCTGCAAACCTTGCAACCTGTCACCTTTTAAAGGAAATACATATGATTTGGGCTTAGACCTGCCAGAACCTCACTAACGATCATTTTAAGACTTGTGTTCCTAATGATAACCACCAGCTGTGCTAATCTATTTCTACCCATGGACTGAATGCACCTAGGAATCAAATCGTTTGAGTTCTATGCTCACCTCCCAATACAAGGTCTAGTTTTCACAGACAAAAGGTATTCTGGATTTTTTTTTTCTATACTTTGCTAACAAAGTCATCACCCTCTGACTCCAAGGTCGTATTAGTTATAGTAGTTAAGCTTATATATCTCCAATGTGATGATGCAAGGCCATGATAGAATTCGCTGGAGCCCCAAGTTAAGCACTCTATTAGGCGACTCCAAAGAAAATGTTTTTTAAAAAGTAGATCCCCAAAATTCAGTCACTTAAAATATCAGAAGTTTATCTCTTGGTCAGGTAACCTTCCAAGACAAGTGTTGGAGGGTCCCCTAAGTGACTCCCCTAGGGCCATGTCATTTGCATAGTTGGGGCTAGTGCTAGCCAGCTAATGGGTGAAAAGAGAAGGGAGGAGTCTCAATGCTGTGCAAACGTTCAATCCTAGGAGGGGCAGACATGACTTCCACTCAAGTTCCATTCATTGCCTAGAGCTGAATCACATCATTATTCCTAACTGCAATAGAAGCTGGGAAATGATGGTCTAGCTGTGTTCTCCCAAAAACCAGATTTTTGGAGGCAGCACTTGGTCCACAAGTACCCATTACTAGTCCAAATCATGAAGTTTTACTCTGATTAAACATTAAATTGAGGCACAGAGCAGCAAATTTTCCCAAGGTCATACAGCTAACAAATGGCCAAGTCAGGGGTGCCTGAGTGGCTCAGTGAGTTTAGCCTCTGCCTTTCGCTCCTCCTCCTGATCTCCTGAGATGAAGCCCCGCATCTCTTCAGGCTCTCTGCACAGTGGGGAGTCTGCTTCCCCCTCTCTCTCTGCCTATCTCTCTGCCTACTTGTGACCTCTCTCTGTCGAATAAATAAATAAAATCTTTTTTTTAAAAAGTGGCCAAGTTAGGGGGCACCTGGGTGGCTCAGTGGGTTAAAGCCTCTGCCTTCGGCTCAGGTCATGATCTCAGGGTCCTGGGATTGAGCCCCGCATCAGGCTCTCTGCTTGGCAGGGAGCCTGCTTCCCTTCCTCTCTCTCTTCCTGCCTCTCTGCCTCCTTGTGATCTCTGTCTGTAAAAAATAAATAAATAAAATTAAAAAAAAAAATAAAGTGGCCAAGTTAGGATTTAAGCCTAGAAGTCTCTACTTTTCACCACTCTACTATATTTCTAATACTGTTTGATTCCCTAACAACCACTCTGTATTACTTTGTAATTTTTTAACAATAATAATTTTTTTAATTAAAAAAGGATGCAAGAAGCCAGGGATAGCTTCCGGAGGGACAATTTCCTATGACTAATTTGTAGGCCTCCTTCCCACCCCCAACCCCTCTGCATTTTCAGAGAGGTGAACAGAAGCAGCCTGGGTATGCCACACATGGAAACTACCTAAGACTTCACAGACTGGTACCCTGCCCAGCAGACTGCAAGAGGGTGGGGCAATGCTGCATGGGTTAGAAGCTGCTTTAGAACCTTTCCTACATTCAGCGCTGCAGGCAGCCTCCCCAGCGCCTGACCTCTTTCCAAAGCGCCTGGACCAAGCATTGCCACCCCTGGAGGCCCACATCCAGGTCCCCCGCCCTGCTCTAGTTCCCTGGAGCCTGGAGGTCGCATCGGCTCTCAGCTCCTGATGACTTTCTCTCACTGGAGAAGAAAGTGGGCAAACACCCTTGCCTTGGCCTCTTAACACTTGTGGAGCCCAGGTCAGAGAATGTGGAATTCTCCAGATAAATGAGGCAGCAACGTGTAATGGTGTGTTCCCAGGCAGTAATCCCATGAGGGAGGTACTGTTATTGTTATTACCAGCATTCTACAGATGCAAACAATGAAGCACAGAAAAAATTAAGTCTTTCTCCAAATTAAGTCCTTCTCCAGACAGAAACCAGTGGTTCAGCTCAGTGGAATCTGGCTCCTATTCCACGCGTGAACGCATCCTCTCTGCTACCCCATGAACTGGCACAACTCTAGCGGGTGAAGAAGAAGCGTGGGGCGGGGTTGCGGGAGGGGAAGAGGGAGGAGAGAAAGGAATCCCTGTACCCAAAAGGTTACTCGGAGTTTCAAAGGGTTCTTTACAAGCTCTCCCCGTTTGGTGGAATGTGTGTGGATACGAGGGTGCCCACGCGCAAGTTTTAACCACTGAATAGACAAAGTAAAAGGGACTTGACTAGAATCTAAGACCTGGAAGACAGAAGGCAAAGGGGGTTCTGAAAGTTCCAGAAGCCAGCGGTAACTGACAACCCAGCGCTATGCGCCTCAGGTGGTGAGGTTTAACCCTCCTCCGCTCTTCTGGGAGGAGCTGCGGTTTCAACCTGACAGCCTGGAGCCCCAGGCAGAGGACAGGAGGTTCCAGCACGACAGCAGCGCTGCCCTCCCGACCCCTGCGCGCATCCGAGAGCGCCCCGCACCTCCCCAGGCTGGCGCCCAAAAGTTCCCCGAGGCAACTGGGCGGTGCAACCAGTGCGGGGAGCTGAAGCGGGGATTTGGGGCGGGGAAGATTGGGGGGGGCAGTTTTCTTTCAGGGACAAGGATGAGAACGAAGCTTGTGAGCCATGTGCACGCACACCTCCCTGCTCCTTATGCAATTTGAGCGCTGCTCCAAGCACAAAGTACTCCTCCCAGCGGTCTCTGGTGTCTTTCGGGGTGGGGTGCGGAATGTAACTTATTCCATCGTCGTTCGTGGCCTTCACCACCTGGACACCGAAATCTGGCAGCTTGTAGCCATGGAAGAATTACTGCGTTTCCCTGGCGCACTGCTGCTTGCCCCCTGAGCTCTTGGTAACCAGGTTGTGAGCCCAGACTCCATGGTGAAGCCACCGGCTTAGCGCCTCAGAGCCTCGACCCATGCTGGGTACCCTCTAGGGCCAGGAGCCCTAGCTTTTGTTCTCCTTAACCACTGAGTTGTCTCTAAAGTGAAATGGGACCTGGGGGCGGGGAGGGCGTCAGCAAGACCTAGAAGGCGGAAGGCTAAATTAGATCCGAAGATTCTAGAAGCATGCTGAACTACACATTCAGCGCTACAACGTCCCTCAGAAAGGTCATGGATGCGAACGTGAAGTATCGACTTATTCGTGTTCAAGTCCTTTTGGTTTACTCACACTAGCAGATAGAAAGGTAATCCGTGGCGGAAACAGCAGGTTCGCTGGGGAGCCGGCCGCCGGCAGTGCACGCCTCAGGGCCTCTCTGTTGACCTCGAATCTGTCGCGGGATTTTCCCAGGGTTGCCCTGCCATCCCCCCACTCAGTGCCTGCGCTCCTGCTGGTGTCTGAGAGACCACTCTCCTTCCAGTCTGCTCCTGGGGTTCGAGGGGTGCGTTCTGGACTGTCAGTGCCCCCTTTTCAGCTGCCACGTTGCACTCTGCTGGAAGAGCCTGGCCTGGAAAAGGTGGGGGTAGTGTCGCCTTCCCCCATGAGGCCCAGGCCAAAAACCCAGCGAGAAGCTGCAGCAACCTTGCCTCTGTGGCCCAGACCTCAGTCTGAATGACGAGTCTGCTTGGTGTCCCCCAAAGGTTTTCTCGAAGTCCCCACAAGAGCAGTGGGTGTGTTTCCATTATGCACTTTCAGCGAGTTTACCCAAGAAAAAAAGTGGACTCCTAGTACGCAGACCCCGAGCCAGAGATCTCATCTGCCTAGCGGTCAAAGGGACTGGGAGGAGCTGACCATACCCCAAAACCCTGGAGGCTCCATTAGGAATGAGGTGGGGGGCAGTTGTGGACACTAGCAACGCAAAAGGATTGGGCAAGTGTTGTCCCCTAGAAGATACAATGGCCAATGAAGAAAGGACGAGAGCAGGCCAGTATGGTCCTGGAAAGATGGAGATGGCAGGCTCCCATAAACTCCCAACCTCTCCCAAGGTCTTTGAATTCTAGAACGAACCCAAAATATTTCCTAGAACTTCTAGAGGGATAAAACCACAAAAGAATGCCTCGGTGTGTGGGGCGGGGGGGAGGGGGGTGCGCCTGGGTGGCTCAGTAGGTTAAGCCTCTGCCTTCAGCTCAGGGTATGATCCCAGGGTCCTGGGATCTCTGCTCAGCAGGGAGCCTACTTCCTCCTCCCTCTGCTTGCCTCTCTGCCTACTTGTGATCTCTCTGTCAAATAAACAAATAAAATCTTAAAAAAAAAAAAAAAAAAGAATGCCTCTAGGACCAATGGCCTGGAAACCCATGTCCCAGGGACCCTCTATAGGAAAGTGCAAAGTGGGGGACAAGGAGCAGTCCCACAACAGTGCATGTGACACTCCCCCCACCAGGAAAGTAGGCAAGTTCGAATGAGCCTATCCCTTTGTGCAAAGAGGGCACCACGTGCTCCCAACAGGGGGCATCTTCTCCCCCACAGGACCCCTCAGTGTAATGGAGGATGCCAGCGAAGCCGAGGCCAGCAGTAGGTCAGGAGCTGAAAACAAGGCATGGAAGACCTGTTCTCCAGCTGTTCACCAAAGCTCAGAGTAAGTATCCTGCTATATGCCCTACAACAACAGAGAAAGGAGGGGTACCTGACTCAAAGAATGTCATTTCTACCCTGGACCTTCAGTGTTCCTCTGTGGCATGGGAAAAATGATTCCATCCATGTCTGGCAAGAGTTACCTCAAGGCTCCTCTGGGAGGACACGGTGGGACTCTGTGACCAGATAAAGTGCCGCAACCACAGCTGATGGGCAGAGTATTCAAAACCGGAATGTCTTGGCGATGGGACTGGAGTGTAGGAGGCCAGAGCAGAAACACTGAGCTCTCCTACTACTGGCATTCTTCTCTAGTTCCCTGGAGAGTAAACGACTCCCCAGGCCAATGGAGAAAACCAAAAGTAGAAAAGGGGAAGGAGAGTGCTCTGAGGCTGAGGAGGGAGTGTGGCCACACAGTGGTGTTCCCCTAAACTCAGTGTAAGTGCCCCCTCTACCCTTCTCAGATCACTGTGGAGGGGGATGTCCCTTGTTCTGAACTGTGGACTAATGTGTCCCATTCTCTAGGTACTGTCTCCCTGACTTTAGACCAAGATGAGGAAATCACTAGGATATTATGATGTGGTGACCAGATCATATGGCCAAACCCAGTTTTGTGTCTGGATTATCAGATTTAATATTTCAAGTCTTTATTTTATTCTGTAAAATGCAGTTGTAAGTTCTGCCTGTCTGGTTCCCTCACTCTTGCTCTCTCTCCTTGCTCATTGCCTCTGGTCTTTTCTCCCACATACACATACAGCCCCTTGTTTTCCAGTTAAAGAGAAACTGGAGTCATATTTCCTTCCAGGAAGATGCCATTTTCCAGATCTCAGCTGACCTAGACTTTAGGTTATTAATGGAGGTTCTCATAGATAACATAATACAACAAACTTGCCCCCATGAAAAACCCCAGAGGACATGCTTGGAGTGGGAACAAAGGAGCAGAGAGAAGGCAAAACTAGGGCAATTGTCTCTTTTATGTTTCATTTTCAGAGGGGAAAATTTTTATATCAGGCCAAAGCAGCTACCACTGTGCTGACAAAAAAGACTTGGAATTTGGAGTTAAGACACCAAAAGGCAATACTGATTAAATATCTAGAATTTAGTACCTAGGGTCCACAAAACAGCAGGCTGAGCCAGTCGTTCTACAAGGCAGTCCCTCCGTGGTGAGCCCCACTTCCCAAAGCGTTTCTAACTAGTTCACCAGGCTCCATCAAGGGGCCTTCCTCAACCAAAAGACAGGCTGGGAACTAAATCCTGGCAGATTTGAAGGTGGATTACCTTCCTCATTATTCCGCAGAGAGTGAGCTGTGTGGATGCTGGAGTTTTAATTACACACTTGCTTTTTCAGGGGAAGAAGACCAAGATCATATTTTTCAAAGTATCAACTTGTTTTCCATTAGGCAGTTGTTGAAACAAGTTCTTTCAGCGACATGTTATGTCTTTAGGAAGGGGTGCTTCAGATGGCGCGCACTAGCACAATTTTGTGGCTTTTAATTACTATTTTGTTCTTTTGGGGGGTTTCAGAGACTGGCGCCTCAGCGTGATTAGACCGTCTACTGGGCCCGCTGCAACCAGGCACACCCCCAGCAGGTGGCGCCACAAGGCCAGCACTGCCGCGGGAACTGCGGACTTCGGGAGTCCAGTAAAGGTGAGCGTCCCTCAACTCCCGGCCACGGTCCCCAGCCAGCCGGAAATACTGCTATGGGGAAAGTCGTCACTTCAGATTTAAAAGAAGAGTAAATTGCAATGATAGGACGAAACAGGGTCCTAACTGAATGAACTGTAAAATAGGGTTAAGTGCTTGAGAAAAAAACTTTTTCTATTTGTTTCTGTAAATTCACCGAGACTTGTAGTATCGAGACGCCTCTCTCCCCAAAGGATTATCCTTTGTCGTAAATATATAGAATTTAGAATTAGAACGAACTTTGAAGGCCGTCTGGTCAATCTGGTCTAGCGTTCCAACCAGGAGAGGAAATTCCCGGGATCGCTTTGTGCCTGTCAGTTCATCATCAAATCTACATAATTGCTCGAAGTCTCGTCCTATCAGGAAAGTACGAGGGAAAATGGTTTCAAATACATCGTTAGTGATAATATTTTTGAATTTATATAGCTTTTCACGGAAGCAACAAGAAAACAATCGTTCAAACATTATCTCATTAATTATCTAATATTCCTGCGGGTCGGTTAGCAAGTATGTGGAAGTAGGTATTATTATACGTGGTTTATGGATAATTTAAATCAATTGACTTCAAGCGCCGAGTGACTGACAAGGGTAACCGCCAGACACTTCGAGGAAAAGCGGAGCCAAACCTGGCTCGACTCGGTGCCGCTTTGATCCGTGTTTGAGCGCGGACCTCGGACAGGAGGACACGAATCGAGGGAACTGGTGGGCGCTTGTGCACAGAACGGGGTGGGAGACCCCCTGTCTTCCTCCCCTGAGCCGGCCCCCGTCTTCACGCCTCCCGTCCTGCTGCTGCCGGCCCCCCTGACTCCCCACCGCGCCCCTTCCCCACTCCGCACTCCCTCGCCTCGCTGCTCCCATTCAGCCGCGGCCTGTCTGCGCCCGCAACCGCAGCAGCCGCAGCGCCCGCCCGGTGAGACCAGCCCCCCGGCCGGGCGTACCCCGGCGCCCGGAGCCTCGCGGCCCGGCGCTTGGGATTGGCTGTTGCTAGGTGACGTCCCGGCGCTCACGTGACGACTGTTAAATGCCCACCCTGCCCGAACCCGCCCCGCAGACAATCGTAAGGCCGCTCTGGGCTGCTCACCTGCTCCCGCCTCCCGGAGCCCCGGCCTGGCCCCGCCACCCCTGCCCCCTCCGCCGCCCGCCCCCCGCCCGAGCCGGCGCTGGGCAAGAAGCCGAGCGGGTTAGAGAGGCGGAGAGAGGATGCGGCCGGCGGCAGCTGTCCCGAGCAGCGCACGGTGATCGCCTCCCCCGGAGGAGGAGTTGCCCAGACCGTTGCCACATTTCTTGTTTTCCTCCCCACCCTCCCTCACCCCCCGTAATTACATTGGCTGCTGGAGGGGACAGGGAGAGACGGAGGAGGCGCCTCGCTTCCCCCCTCGCGCCCGCCACCCCTGCTCTTTCCCGTCCCGGGCCAGGATGACTGGAGTCTTTGACAGTCTGGTGGCTGATATGCACTCGACCCAGATCACGGCCTCCAGCACGTACCACCAGCACCAGCAGCCCCCAAGCGGCGGCGGCGCTGGCCCCGGCGGCAGCAACGGCAGCAGCCTCCACAAGCCCCAGGAGTCGCCCACACTGCCGGTATCCACAGCTACCGACAGCAGCTACTACACCAACCAGCAGCACCCGGCGGGCGGCGGCGGCAGTGGGGGCTCGCCCTACGCGCACATGGGCTCCTACCAGTACCACGCCGGCGGCCTCAACAACGTCCCTTATTCCGCCAAGAGCGGCTACGACCTGGGCTACACCGCCGCCTACACCTCCTACGCACCCTACGGGACCAGTTCTTCCCCGGCCAACAACGAACCTGGTATGCACAACGCTGGCGTCAAGGGTGACAAGTCAGTCTAGTTCCTGGGATGGGTGGGAGAAAATTGTTTGGGGCGGGGATCCATCCGGAACCCTTGCCGTGTACTCTGCCTGCTCCCTCCCTGCCCGCCATGCGCCTTTTACCCTTCTCGACCGCCAGTCTGCCGAGGGTCACTGGGTAGGTCCCTCGGGGCTCGGCTGGTGGGACCGCGTGGCCTTAGGGGGCCGAGTGGGCGCGCGGTGCATGCTTCATGGCAACTCATTTCCTTACCACCTGCTCCTTCTTTCTCTCCGGTTGGCTCCTTCTTCCCCTTCCTGGAGAATCCAGCTCCCAGGTTCCATGGCGGCGGGAGTCCGCACTTAACGAAGTGGAGTCTGAGCGCCCTGCTAGTCTCCGAGAAGCCGCTCCCCGGCTCAGGCCAAGTCCCAGGCCAGGCGCTTACGCCCAGCGGGAAGTCTTTGGGGCTCCCCGGTTGTGCCGTTCTCACGGTTGCGTTGCGTTGCAGAGAAAGAGGACCTCGAGCCTGAAATCCGGATAGTGAATGGGAAGCCAAAGAAAGTCCGGAAACCCCGCACCATCTACTCCAGTTTCCAGCTGGCGGCTCTTCAGAGGCGTTTCCAAAAGACTCAGTACCTGGCACTCCCCGAGCGAGCGGAGCTGGCGGCGTCTCTGGGCCTCACCCAGACTCAGGTGAGGGCTCCTGGCCTGGAGCGGAACGAGGAGCGCGCGGGCCTGGGATGGCTGGGAAGCAGGCGGGGTCGGCACAACGTTTTAAAAAAGTGTTTCTAAAGTAATTTTAAGGATTACGAGGCCCGCGCCTTGGGCGGCCTAAACTTCTACTCCTGAAGCTGAAATCCCCCAGGGGGGCGCCGCGTGTGAGAAAACGAAAGGACCGGGTGGGCAGAAAGCCGCTTTCGCAGTCTTTCCGCGCGTACTGATTAAGCGGGTAAAATCATTGGCCCTCCTGACCCTCCCCCGCTGTCACCACCACCACGGTGCACCCACACCAGCTGTCTCCGATTTTCTGATTTTGCCTCCCCATAGAGTGGGAGCCATCCCAGCCTCCGAGGCCTCCGCACGTGATCCGCTCACCTGCCCCGCGTGCTTTCCACGCTCCTCCCCTCCCCTGCCCCAGATCCAGGTTCTTCCACTAACGCTCGGGTCCCTTTTCCACAAAGGTCAAAATCTGGTTCCAGAACCGCCGGTCCAAGTTCAAGAAGATGTGGAAAAGCGGTGAGATCCCTTCGGAACAGCACCCTGGGGCCAGCACCTCGCCACCTTGTGCTTCGCCGCCCGTGTCGGCGCCGGCCTCCTGGGACTTCAGCGCGCCGCAGCGGATGGGGAGCGGTGGCGGCCCCGGCAGCGGCGGCAGCGGCGCCGGCAGCTCAGGCTCCAGCCCGAGCAGCGCGGCCTCGGCTTTCCTGGGCAACTACCCGTGGTACCACCAGGCCTCGGGCCCTGCCTCACACCTGCAAGCCGCCGCGCCCCTGCTGCACCCAACGCAGACCCCGCAGCCGCATCACCACCACCACCACCACCACCACCACCACCACCACCACGGCGGCGGGGGCGCCCCGGTGAGCGCGGGGACGATTTTCTAACCCGAGGGACACTACGCCGGAGACTGAGAGAGCAGAGATCGGTGATCCTCAGTGCTCGCCCGGAGAGCCGGAGGGTCCCTCCAGCTGGCCCGCGGACGCCTCCCACCCTCTGTGAGGAGAGGCCCGGGAGGGCCCGCCACGGGCCCTGCTCCCTCGCGCGGCCACGGGGCGGCGGGGAACTGGAAGGTTTTTCGAGGCCCCCGCCAGGGCCGCCCGCCTTGGCCGCCTTTCCGACCTGAGCCCCGCCTCAGACATGCCTCCCCACCCCTCCGCGACCCAAGAGGCAGTCGGGCGCCTTCCTTGCCGCGGGCCACGAGCTGAGTCGGGGAGGAGGGATGCCTCCCCCGCCCGCGAAGCTTCCAGGGTGCTCTGAGGCTCCTTTCTCCGTGCCCGCCCCCAGGCCTAGCTCCAGCGCTGGGCTGATTGACCTCCCCGGCCTGCGCGCCCTCCCCACTCGCCCCCGTGACCTGGGCGGCCCGCCGCTTTTTTTCTGCCCTGCTGTCCCAAGTCCTTGGAGCCCCCCTCTGCCCTGCCTTAGATCCCGCCCCCTCCCCCAGGAACGCTCCCTTAGCTCTTTCCTCATCCATTACCAGTGGAGTTTTTTTATTTTTATTTTTTTAAAAGTTTAGGTGCCTTTGCGGATGACCTCATTTTGATGTTGGGGAAAAAATGATTTTTTAATATGTGGACACTGCAAAAAAATGTGTTTAAATTATCTTTTTTAAAACCTATTCAGGATTGTTAGGCTGGACTTCGACATAGAGTTTGTAAATAAAGGTGTCTGTGCAGATTTTCCCACTGATTTATTTGTATAAAAATACTCGTCTTTTCAGACTTTTTTGTAACCCCCCACACTTGTGAAAACTGCGGTTTAGCAGTGACCTCAGCAACCTCCATTTTATTTTTCCCTTTGAAAATTTTCTCAGTTAAACTAAGCTACTGATTGGGTTTTATTTTATCTTATCCTAAAGTCTTTGTTCTTGAAATGAAAGATATTTTGGGGTTATTTATTATGAAAACAACATGCTCTTAATGTTGATTTTACAATATGAAGAGATTATTTAAATAAATTATTGTTTTCATTGGATGTCTGCCCTTTTTCCTTGGTGTCATGACCTGGAGCCTCGAGCCCCCTGCCCGGGCGGGGAACCTGGCCGGCCGAGAAAGTGACATTTCCATCTTTCAGAGGCTTCAGAGCAGTGAGGTGAGGCGAGAACAGGCGTGCTTGGCATGGGCCTCCCCGAAATGTTCACTCTCTGCGGGCACTCGAGTCTTGGCTCGGGGTTTGCCCTCTCGAGGCGCGGTGAGTCACCCTGCGCTCTGGCGGCTGCAGCCTCCGCCCGCCGGGCCCCTCCAGCGCCGGCGCCACTGCCCCGCGCCTGGGCGGTCTCTGCCGCCCCCGCACCGATGGTGCAGGCGGGGCAGAGCTTCCGAGCCGCCATGGGGGACCTGCAGTCGCAGCCCGAGCGTGCAGAAGCCGGGGTCAGACCCCTACCTTGGACCCTCCCCTCGGCTTGCCCTGTGGCCCTGCTGGGGCTGCCAGAGCTGAGATCTCAGTGAGTCACCCTGGCCCTCGGGAAACTCGGTTGGCTGCTCTGGAATGTAGGGCGACCCCGGCACACAGGGCTGCACTAACACACAGACAATCACACACTGTGACTCTTACAGTCACATCTACACTATCACACACTCTAGTATGCACACAGTCACACACTCCTACTGAGTCACACACACACACACCACTGACAAAAATTGATGCACGTGCATCTCCACGTACACGGATACACAAACCCACACAAGCACACTCACGCACACAGGCACATTCACATAGAGACTGAGGCACATTGCTGTGAGAGTGGCACCCTTCCATCTCAAATTCTCTGAGGGGAAATGTGCACACACTGTTCAGCTCTGCCTTCCACCTTGAGTCCCACCCACCCAGCTTCCATTGTGGGAAGTGACCCTTTTTTCTGTCATTCTCTGCAAAGGCCAAGGGTAGGTGGGTAATATAGGCCTGAACTAAAAGTCCCTTTCCTTCAAAGCACTGAGGGCTACAATGGAAGCATTTTAGGTTTAATCATCAACTCTGTGATTCGGGGCTACCCGTCTTAACCTCTCTGTGCTGTAGTTTGCATATCTATATGACTGAAGAAATAAAAACAGCTATCTCAGAGTTTTTGTGAGCATATAATGAAGTAATGAGGTAACACGGTGCCCAGCACATAGTAAGCACTCATTTTTGCTATTAGTAGTGTATTGTTTGATCCCAATACCCCCCAAACAGGGAGGCTTTACTTGTGCCTGTGATTATGAGGTCCAGACTGACCCAGAAGCCTTTCCAGCTTTGCCTCATGTGGAAAAGCAGCACTCTAGAGCTGAGAGAGCTCAGCTCTGGCCCCTTCTTACATGAGAACCCGAACCTCAGCCATTCCCTCTGAAGGGGCCAGTCTCTACAGGACAGGAAATTAGGCGCAGGCCAGAGAGCCCTGCTAGCCAGATCCAGGCCTCCTCTAGGATGGCTATTCAGGCCATCCCTGTGTGTCTTCAGATCACCTCTGCCAGAAAGCAGACATGAGATGGGGGTGACTTTCTACATTCAGTGCCATCATCCTGAGACAAATCCTAACTTTTCTGGCCAGTTTTGGGGCCTGCATGGAGTCTAGCTTACAACAGAGTGTGGCCAGGGAGAGGGGCTGTGGGGAAAACAGGGAAGCTACAAATCCAGTGGCCATTCCCATTCCTGCATTGTTTTCCCAGGCTAGGAAGGCCAGAGCTAAAGCTCATTGACCCTATGATTCCAACTTCTCTAAGCAGCCGCTGCCTAGCAGACCCCATTCCTGCTCTCCCTCCCCCCAGCTCCAAATTCCGTGGTTTTCTTTGAGTGCCAGTAGCTGGTGCCAGCCTTCCTCCTGCGGTTGAATGTGCCCTCCCCTCCTTTGCGCGCATTCCCCTCCCCCTCCAGAAACGAACGAGGAGAGACAGGGCAGTAAATTGGCTGGTGTCGAGGATCTGCAGCAGACAAGATGATTAAGAGGCCTACGCCGGAGCGCCCGGGGCAGGGAATGTCAGCCCAAGTTGGAATCACGCAACAGGCCTTGGCATGAGCGAGCCTGGGAGCCGGGAGGGCGGGCGGCCCCAGCTCCGGGGTGGGCCGAGGCCCCACAGACTCGCTGGAGTCACCGAACCTGGCACCCGGCGGCTGCGGGGTCGCGCCGGGCCACGGCGCGTCTTTTCCCGGGGAGCCCGCGAAGCAGAGAGCAGGAGGGTGCAGGGGCCAGAGGAAGGGGGCGTTTCCGCAGACCCGGAGAAGGGCAAAGAGACCGGGAAGCGAGGATGCGCCCAGGTCTCAGAAGTGAGGGGGCGGGGAGGGGGAGGGGTGAGCGAGGGGACAAACAAAGCCCGGCTGGGGGAGGCAGGGGACGGCTCCAGCCCCGCCGGGGGCAACGAGCTGGCAAGTCTTTCTCACAGTCTCACGGCTCGCGGAGAGACGCGGAGCCCTGTGATCAGCCCGCCGCCGAGCAGACACGCTCCCCCCGCGCGGGACTGCGCTCCCCAAAGCGCGAATGAAAAATGGAAATGGGAAGCCGCGATCTCGGCTCCCTACACTGGGAAACCAGTCATGCTCGGAACACACATAAATCTTCATTGTAATCCCCTTCCATTTGCTCGCGTGAAATATCAGGCCAGAGACAGGATATGACAAGCGCTGGGAAGCAGGGGGAGGGAAGCCGAAGAGTGAGGGATGCCCGGCCCTCTCTGCTCCACCCCCTGGCAGGGTGGCTCGGAACTCTGGCAGAGCGCTGGTATTGAGTTCCAATTCCCGGGGCTGGCAGCCTGGGTGCTCCCTCTTCCACTTCTCGTCCCGTTCCCGCCCCTCTGCCCCCTCCCCGCCCCAGGGCGCGCTGGCCACCCAGCCCCGGGTGCTCCGCTGGGTGTAGACACACCCCCCTCCCGCGGCCCCGAATTCCTGCCGCCCGCCCCGCAGCTCCCGGGCTAGGGAGAGCAGAGAAGAAAGGGAACGGATCCCGGGCCTAATCAGCGCGGCTGCAATGTGGGACCGTTTAAGAGGCTTCCCCTCGGCTTTCTTTCAGGATTACTTGTGAAAATTGTGAATATCCGTCCTGTGTAAGAATTTCCGAGACTGGTGGGGCGAGTTTGGGGGAAGTATCAGGTTTGATGGGGGCGGAGAGTGCGCTGCAAAACTGGGTCTTTGTTTACAAACAGTTCAGCGGTCAAAGGGGAGAGGAGGGAAAGAGGGGTAAAGGGAGGAGGGCAGATGTGGTGGAATGGTCCCCTCCAGTGTTAGAAGCCCCCTCGAAGGGGAACACGATACTGGGGACCAGAAAGCCCCCTTGCCTTTCAAAAAAAAAAAAAATTCGTGGTCCCTGATGGTAAAACCCAGGAGCAACTCCCCCACTCCGCCCACCCCCGAGTTCCCCGTCCCAAACACTAGCTCAAAAGTCAAAAGCCGGCTCCTTTCCCGCCAAGGAACAGCGACCACCAGTGCCTTAAACCTGTTGAGGATCAGACACCTCCTTGAAAATGAAGCTACAGATCTCTTTTCCTCCTAAAATACCTTCCCTGCATTCTCTTTTGGGGTCCCCAGAAGCGAGGGGGTGGGGCGCGATCCTAAGGTTCCAGTTACGCGAGTCCCTGGCCCTGTTGGACCAGGCTTTCCGGAGACTGGAGCGCTCTGGCGGGGTCATGACACCCAAAACAGCCCCAGAGAAGCCTCACTTTGCCGGGACCTCCTTCCCCATTGGGATCTGCCCCGCGCGCTTTTCCTGCTGCCCCGCCCCCTCCCCCCTTAGACACACCAGCGGGGGCGGATGCGGAGGCCCCACAGCACTCCGAGGCCCCCCTGGCAGGAGTTCCCCTCGCAGGGACGGCTTTGGCAGTGATTGCCACATTACAAGATGTTACATTCCGCCCTGGGGCCTGGGGCCCGGCGGGGCGGGGGAGACAATATGTTTCTAAAAAGAAAGAGCAGGCAGGTCTTGGAAGAGCAGCCACTCGGAGCCTCCACGTGAGAACAGGCACAGTCTCTAGAGACCTTTCTTGCAGGGGCCACCTCCTGCTCCGACTCCGACTGCTCGCTGGTCCTCAGGGTCGGGCCAGACCGCAAACACCACTGAGTCTCAGCGATTTGCGGGCAGTGGGGCTGCGCTCCCGCGATTGTCCGGAGGCCGTTTGCAGAATTCTCGGCAGCCCTGGTGCCACCAGCTGCGTCCCGGGTCGGGTCCCGCCAGAGAGAGGAGTTGGGGGGCGGGGGAGCGCGAGGATCAGGTGCGAAGCCCGGGAAGGTGGTGAAGAGCTGCGTGGGGCAAGCGGGGGCTGCAGGACAGAGGATTAGAATTTAGGGGACGGAGAAGAGGCGAGAGGGAGGGAAGGACTGGACTTGGAGAGACCGGGGGTAATCCCAGAGGGCAGACTTGGGCCCCAACGGAGCAAACATGGCGGGCTTCCCACACTCCCGTTCCTGCCCTTCTTTTGGGGGTGCAGGAGTCTCAGACACCCTAGAAATTAAATCGTCGCTCACGGAACAATGGGGATTTCTGGCCCTGGAACTCGACCAAGTCTAGGATGCGCCGAGAGGTGGCCGCACACCAGGTGGATTCACCCGCCCGCAGCCGCCGCATTGCCCCCTCCTCCGGGGCAGCCCCCGCCCCGCCCCATCCCTCCTCGGCCCTGGCCTCAGCTTCTTAAAGTCGCAGGGTGTCTCAGCGCTCTAGAGAAGCGCCGCCCAAGTGGGGAATGAGTGTTTCTGGGGGGCGCTATCTCGGGACGGTATTGACCAAAGAAGGGCCTAGGGGACCGCGGGGCGGCCCCAACAACCTTCAGCTTCTTTCCTCCTCATCCCAAAGCCTCCAAATTGCAGGCTCCTATTCACACCAACTCCTCAATGCAAAGGCTGCTCCCGCACCCCACTCCCGCCTCCCGCCCCCTGGCCTGCAAATTCCTGGGCCCAACCCGGCGCTCTGTGAGGAGGCTTGCGAGAATCCGGGAAAGGGGCCGAAGGAAGGAGGGTAGAAATGGAAATGAGAAAGGAACGAGTGTCGGGATGAGGGTGCGGGAGGTCCGGCTAAGTCACTTTCTTAATAGTTGCCGCATTTAGGGTGGGGGCCCGGGGCTTCCGTGGCATCCAAACCCGGAAAAGCAGGCACGCGGAGAAAGGATTCTCTTCTCGACATGTTCAAGGGGAGAACAGTGAAAATTTGCCTTAGGTGGCCAATTTTCTCATTTGCCCCTATTAAAAGAAAAAGCCCAAGAAATTCAATTAAAGCCACCCTGGCCAAGGCGCTATTTGAGGCATGAATGTCTCCCCTAAAGCTGCAGCAATCATGTGGCATTAGACACTTCCGGAATCCTATAGCCAACCTGAAAAATCCCAGACCCCCTTTTTCCCTAATTTTTGCTCTGATCTGTAATTTTATCCACATTTGCACTAGTTTGAGCATTCTGGCTCTCCCATCTGAAAGCCTGCAATTACTATATAATTCTTCGCAATTTCAGATGTCCTAATATGGACTGTAATTTTTGCGCAAGACAATTTCCTGCTATTTCAAGCATCAACATTGTCAAAGTTGTATGTACATAATAAATGGGAATATCAATGCATAGTTTTTAGCATAACATCTTGACTCCTCGATAATTATATCCGTTCGGAGCCTACGCAGAATTAGCCTGAATTGCATGGTAACTGCTGCTGCTTTAAAATTTTTAAAAATTACTCATAATTTTCCCAAAGATTACCAAGATCTCGAGTGCACAATGTCATCAGCGTAATGAAGAGTAAACATTTATGCTAATAATCTGCAATTTTTTTCATCAGCTATAAAGACAGAGGCTATATAGCCGAAAATTTCAGTCCTATTCTGCAAGCGCTGCGCTGCAAAAAGCCTGCGGCGCTCGGAGGAGCCTGGTCCTGGAGACCTCTTTCCACTCTTTACTCTCAGGATAGGAGGATGGGGCTGGGGGATTCTTTTTGGTTTTCTGGTTTTGTTTTGATCTGGTTTGGTCGGTTTTATATTTCCTATTTTTCTTTTTTTTTCTTTTTTTTCCCTTTTTTGCCTTTTCTTTCCTGTCATTCTCCCAGCCAAATGCCGCCTTCGACCCTTTTGATTTGATCTAGCAAAGATTGTGTCCAGATTATCTGAAATTGACACTGAAGAAGGTAAGGGTGGAAACTGGTTTCATTTTTCAGAGGGTTGGAAGGCTGCGCTGCGCCCGCCGCGGTGGCTCCCGCTCCGGGAGTAGGAGGGTGGGGGAGTGATTATGTATGCACCAGCTAATTCTTCCATCAAAACTTCTTGTCAGCAATGTCAGGATTATTTTTTTTCCTTTTTATAAAAACACTTGATGTTTCAGGAAGTGTTAATCCCTGAAGGTTGGGGGATGAGGGCGGGGGTAGCAAAGGAGTGGGTGTGGGTGACAGGTTTCTTGAGCCTGGGGAAGGCACCCTTTAGAGCCGTTTGCCTGTCTACACTGGAGTTGGGGGCTGCTGTGAAGCTGGGGACCGAAGGAGGGTTTCTTTGAGTCATGGGAGGGACAGACCCTTACCCACCATACTGCATTTGATGGAGGTGCCTATGGCTTGTGTGGGATGAGGAGCAGAAAAGTTCGCTTTAGCCTGTGATTTCAGATGTTTAACCCAGGCAGTGGCTTGACAAAACCCAGATAATTCTGAAATCGGTTTTCAAAAGATACAGAATGAAAAAGATAGATAACAGGATAAAAAAAATATAGCCGGGGACCTGGGTTGCTTCTTTCCTCTTAATTTTTCTTGGGATCAAGCATCTCAGGTTCCATAACCAGCACCCAGACCTACCTTTCCATAGGTGACAGAAATGGACAATTTCTTCAAGAGGAGCGATTTAGTTATTTCTCCATCAAATAATTCTAAGAATAAATTCATATTTCTGTGCATATCGGTAGAGGAATTTTTTAAACTTTTTGTAGCTCTTCAAACTAGCACAGACTAGGCGAAGGCTGAAGAGCCATCTGACCCAGCCCAGGTTCAGATCCCGAAAAGAAAGAAAGAAAAATAAAACATAATAATCGATGAAGGAAAACTGTGAACTATAAACACGTTTCCAATTTCAGATTTTTAAAATATTGCCTAGATTTAGAACCTGGATTCTTGGACAACTAGACTACCACTTGCAGGACCACTCAGTCCCAGGCTTATGAAAGCCAAGACCAGTGGGAAAGGGGCTGGGGATTGTTGCTTGTGCCCCTACCCCCCCCACCCCTGCCCCTTTTAGAGCTAGTGTGTGTGAGAGAAGATATTAAAGAGGTATCTGTTGTTTGGCAATTTTGCTAAGTCTGTCTTCACTACTTCGACGCTGTGCATTTGCTAATTTGGAGGCCTGGCCATTGACAAGCTTGCTCCATACACCTGCAAGCAATTTGCCGGCTCCGGTACCAGAGAATTGCAGAGATGGCAGCTCGCACCTATTTGATTTTTTTTTTCCCTTTTCTCAATGCACAGCAAATTTGGCTTTCAGTGCGTTATCTCTTTTGTTAATGCAAAAAGATTCCCTGGGCGAAAAAATTGCTCATAATTACCAGAGAGATGGGGAAACTGCATTAGAATAAATAAACCTGAAATTACTGTAATTATGTTGTGTTTGATGGGCCCGGCTTGTAATCAAGAAGAGAATACAGTGAAATGATGCTGACCCTCTTGGGTTTGCAGCTGTACGCGCACTTTGGGGTCTTTTTTTGCAGAAAAGAGTCATTTTGATAATCATTAAGCTGTGTGTAACCTATTTCAGAAGTGTTTTAAAATGAGGTTCACATTTTTTGAACAAGGAGAAAAAAATCCCAAAATTGCATTTTGCCATTACAGACTCATACATAAGGAAAGGTTGTGTTTTCTAAGTGACAATTGTTAAGACATAATATTCGAAATCAGTATTTAATCATTATAATGAGGTATTGTTTAAATATAACCACCTTTAGATTATTCATAGTTTAATTAATATACTCATTATGAAAATCTTTGAATCAGATATTTGATGAACTACTTGTCAGTAACAAGGCAGCATTAATTAGGCCTATATTGAGATTAACATTTTTTAAAAGTGCAACCGCTTATAATTATAATAGAGCCTAACTAAAGACCGCCTTCGTTGAGCTAAAACTAATAATTTCTCTATTTGAACTGTTAGCAAGAGATTATTAAATTAGTATAAGCTAATATCTCAAAATATTAAAATCCGCTTGACCAAACAGATTTTGCCTGTGGCTTCAGGCGCTGGGTCCTGGCTGGTGGGAGAGCAACCCACCAAAACCTCGCCTTTGGCAAAGTCACATCTCCAGGGAAAACCAAATCCGGAAAGTTCCCTACCCCTCGGCGGAACCCAGCCTGGGAAATCCCGTTCTCCCTCTCAGCTTTAAGGCCCGTCCGCTCCCGCCTCGGAGATTCGGTCTCCCGGGTTTGCGTTCCGGGTTCTGGAGACCAGCGGGAGAGGAAATGCCCCAATCCCAAACCCTGAAGGGGCCTCGAGGTCCCCGGCTCCATCCCCCACTATTTCCCCAGCTCCCTCCATCACCGCCCCTCCACCACTTCCCCTCCCCTTCCCAAAGGGCGTCAGAAGAGCCTGGAGCATCTGCTCTTTCACCAGCACCAATTGAAAAATGGGTGCTTGTCACAACACAGATCATTGCCTTCCCCGCTTTGCTCCCCACCGCGCGCTGCAAAGGGTCCCCCAAAGGCGGAGGGCCAGCCCGTAAGAAGCAGTGTCGCAAGGCGAATGCGAGGGAAGAGGGAATCGCTCAAAGCAGTCCGTCGAGGCCCGCAGCTTCCCTGAGCTTCCTCCGCTTGGCTGTGGGGTCTGGGGTTGAGGTTGGGGTGAGACACCGGGCCACCGGGTGGAGGGAGCCGATCTGGTTCTAGTTGATCGGAGTCCACTTTCTCCCGGAGAGAATTCATCGGAACGTTTCACTGGAAGTGCCCCCTTACAGACTTGGCCTCAGGACTGTCGGGCTAGGGTTGGGGGGTGGGGTGGGAGGGAGGTCTTGACTCAGCCGGCGCCTGGGTTCCAAGGAGTCAATGGAGTCCTCCTGCCCCTCCCTTGGCATTTCCATCTGGGCGCGGAGAGAAGCTGGGGATCATTAGGAGGAAAGGGGCTTCTCGTGGTGGAGGAGCCCAGTGAGTGGGAGTGACTGTGGAGGGGCCCAGGTGGCGCCTTGGGACTGTCCCCCGGAGCTCACTGATCGACTGGGTGTAGTCGGACAGACGAGTCCTTCCGGCCCCTTTCTGGTGTCTGGCCGCGTCTTTTCCGCGTCGGGATCGCGCGCCCAGCCGGCAAGCAAAAGCCGATAGGCCAGATCGCGGCGATGGCGAGGGGGCAAAGTCCAGCGTCCCTGCTTTCAGTCTTCTAGGCTTCCGGCGAGGTAACTGGGTGAGGGGTGGCACTCAAGTCTCCCATGCCAGCTGCCTTTGAGCTCTGCTTTCATCTCCTCTCAGCCAGCCTTCACAGTCCCTTTGGTTCCTGAGACTCGGCTCCGTCACACAGCACCTGTTCCTGATCCCCCCTTCCAAGGACCCTTGCCAGACAGTCGCTGCCCACCCTTCTAACCCAGGTAGGGATCAGACCCCTTAGGGGTCGGAAGCAGAGCAAAATGAACGGTGCCAGCCGCTGGGAGGGCCTTGCCCCTTATTCTGATATGTCCGGAGCCAGGAGTCGCTACCTCTTGTCTGCGTTATCTGTCCCTAGAGGTGGAGGCCCAGCCCAGCCCACAGCACCCCTCACACAGTACACCAGACAGCAGTTCTTTCTCGAAACCATAATTTTACTGTCTCAAAGAAACTTTATAACTTATTTACAAAGTTCTTTTTTTCCCAAGATACAAAGCAATAAGTTAACATTCTCAATATAAAACTAAACTTTGACATAGAGAACACAAAACACGGTTGATTTCAATTGATCACATTTTCCAAATTTCACAAGTAAAATGTCAAGATTCTCATTTCACAAAGCATCAGATTTTACAGCCACACACAACAGAACGGAAAAAAAGCTAAGCTTGTGCAACATGTTTACGGAACAATAATAATAACAATAATAATTAACAACAATAATAATATGTACAGCGATTAGATCCTGCATTGGAGCCTGGGCGTCCAGGGCGCTGCCTGGCGTTTTTCTGTGGTCAAGCCTCTGGGGATTAGTGCTGCTTTTGTCTTTTTTTAAAGCTCACTGGCTTTAGGGCACTCGTATATGCCAGCCTGTTTTTTTCTTCACTGCCCATCGGTCCTCTCTCGCTCTCCCCGAGGAGGGAATTAGGATCTTCCTTCTTGTCCAGGCAAAGCGACCAAGTGTTTTTCCCGAGATGAGAAAATTGTGTTGGCTTCGTTTCTCTTTTTTTTTCTTTTAAAAATAATACGGAACATGTAAAAATGCAAAGCATTAAGTTCCAACTTCTCCATACCAGTGAAGTACAAAAGTTACTGTATAAGTTAAAAATCACCAGGTTCTCCCTATTCGTTTTTCCGGGTGCATTTGAAGTCATCGGTACTCTTGGACCAGGAGCTCCTTGCGCTCCACAGAAATGCGAATTGGCCAACGTTCACCCTCAGGCGAAGTCCATTTCTCAATAAATAAAACCCCCTCCCTCCAATTTCCCCCAATTCCGGAGCGAGCTACACAGATGGTTAGGCAGGCCCAGGAGAAGGTCCGAAAGGACCAAACGTCCCAGCACACGGAACTGGGCAGCCTGCTGGCCTGAGCCTCTTCCGACCTGGCGACTTTTTTCAGAGGCCGCAGAATGAGGACAGCGGACAGACGAGGACCTCGACTTCGCCAGCGCACAGATACAGAGCGAAAGAAGACAAGAGACAGAACAGAAAAAAAAAAAAAAAGCTTTTGCTTTTTCTACATTGTTTTTTGTTTTTTTGTGGGTTTGTTTTTGTTTTTGTTTTTGTTTTTGTTTTCCTGATAGTCCCACACAGCTGAAGGTCGATGAATCGGGTTCCAGCTGGCTCATCTTGCTGCTCTGGCTGTCTCGGGAGCTTGTGCCTGCGTTAGGAGGCCGCTGTCTGCTGTCACCGCGCGGCGTAGGCCGGGGCGGGGGCGAGGGCTTGGGCGCCAGGAAGTCGCCGGTCCAGACCGCGCGGGGCTCCAAGGAGGTGGCGGGCGTCCTGCCTTCGCTGTTCCTTCTTCTTTGCCCCTGGGCCTTTCTGCAGGCCCAGGGCTTGCGGACGGGGTGGATGGACCGGGAGGCGGGAGGGGCCCGGGCCGGGGGGAGACGGGAAGGAGGCGGGAGGGTGCCGGCGGGCAACCTCACATGAGTTGGGGTTGCTGCATAGCTTCTTGGTGCGCCGAGGGGTACCATGACGTGTAGCTGGGGATGTAGGAACCCGCGCTGCCGCCGGAGCCCTTCCCAGATGAGGAGTTGGGGTTCCAGCCAGGCGGCACTGGCGGGGAGCCGGCAGACAGTGCCCGGCCGTTGGCCAGCGCGCTACCCTCCAGAGCCGCCCCGCCCTGCTTCATCAGTTTCTTGAACTTGGAACGCTTGTTCTGGAACCAGATCTTGACCTGCAAAAGCGGACAATAATGTGACTCGGCTAGGTCCACTGTGCCTACTGTGGTCGTTGGGGAGATAAGGGAGCCGTGGGACAGTGGAGAAAGGATCCCCCTCGACGCCCTGCACGACTGGGCAGCTCCCTGCTGGAGGAGCAGAGCCCTACCACCACCTATAAAAACCAAAGTCTCGGAGGCCAGGCTGCCAGCCACCGGTGGCCCGCAGGGGCAAGCTCTCAGAGAGCCAAGGGGGCGTGGTGGTGAGGAGTTAGGGGGGATCCAGGCCTTCGCTTGTCAGGGACTCAGCTCGACCCTCGCAATCGTCTGGGGGAAGAAGCAGCGCCTGCACAACATCGGTCTTCACGTCCAATATGAACATTAATAAAAGAATCGAGTGGAGGAAAGGAGTGGAGGAAATTTATTTGTAATGCCACCTGCTTTCTCTTTGCTCCATCCTTTCCGCCCTTGAGTGAGTCGGGGCTGATTGAGGAGGCCAAAAGGTTTTGTTAAACTTTTCATTTGGATTTACATCAACCTTTCCTTAGTGTCTGTTTGTTCTCCCCAGCTCTACTCCAAATCCCGGCCCAGACGTTGGAAACCTGCGCCAATCCTGATCAGAAAGCCTATGGGCTCCCCAGAGTCTTAGAGCAATCCAGGAAGGAAGGTCCCGTTCCTCCTCCAGGGTCTGGGACTTGGGAGGTGAGAAGACAGAGGAAAGGATTTCCCCTTACCCCAACCCGGTGAGGAGGAGGAGGAGGGAGACAGAGGCTCCGGCCCAGGCCCTGAGTGATTAGCCACACACTTTGAAGGCAAAGAAGGGATTAAGCCCAGCGTCTATTGTTCCAGTTGTTCGGGCACGTGTGACCTCAGAGTCCCCAAACAAAACGTCTAGGGAAATCCTTCCACGCCCTAATCAGATTGTCCAGGGAGTGAGGGCCCAGCGGCAGGCAGTGCGGAGTATAGAGTGCAGCGACAGAGCCCGGGCAGAGGGAACTAGGCAGGAAGGAGAGACGCAGGGAGAACCAGGGATGGGACACGGACACACACACACACACACACACACACAATCTCCGACCCTGAGGCCCAGAGAGCCAGAAATGAAGCTCCGGGCGCAGGCCGGCCGCGGGGAGCCCGCTTGGCAGAGGGGCAGCGGCAAGGTACCTGCGTCTGCGTGAGTCCCAAGGAGGCCGCGAGCTCCGCCCTCTCGGGCAGAGCTAGGTACTGAGTTTGCTGGAACCTCCGGTTCAAAGCCTGCAACTGCAAACTGGAATAAATCGTCCTGGGTTTGCGGATCTTTTTCCCCTTGCCATTGAAGCGCACTTCACCGCCTTCCACCACCGTGCTCTTCTCCGAGTCAGCCCCTGGAGGGACAGCAGAAGCGGGGGCTGCTGTTAATGCAGGGACAGCCTTTAGTGCGGGGAGCCGAGGGCGAGTGGCAACCGAGGGATGGCAGAGGCTGGGCCGACAGAGAACGCTCAAGAAAGTCCGAAAGCCAGGGAAGTGTCCCCTAAAGTCCGAGGGCCGGACCCGGGCCGCTGCAGGCGGACTGGGGCAGTTCCCAGGCGTGCAGTTCCTGCCTTTGCAGAGAAAGTTTGCTATTTTTGCAGGCGGTAGTTGAGGTTTAATTACCCTTAATTGCATACATTGTTTATAGCGCTACGCAATAAATAATTACTGCGACTAATACGTGCACATGTGGGTTTCTGTTTTCCAAAGGGGCATTGTGTGCTCCGCGCACAGAGCCGCCCAGAGACTCAGACAGTGCCAGGGGACGCTCTCGGATTTATCCTTTGCTGTATAGTTGGGAGTTGGGTGGAATTTTTTTAAAAAATCTTTTCTTTGCTATGACAAGGATCCATACATAGATTGATACCCGAAACCTCCATTGCTCCGGCGCCCTCCCCACCCCCACCTCTCTCTCCCTCTCTCTCTCCTCTCTCTCTCTCTCTCTCTCTCTTCCTCCCCCCCGCTTCCTCCCACCCTTCCACCCTCCTTCTCCCTCTCTCCCTTCGTACCCTTTCCTCTCCCTCTCCCTGGCAGGCGCACGTACCTGGGTCCTCCAGGCGGCTCTGGGCGAGGCTGGCGCTGCCCGGGTAGGACTGCACCGAACTGATGTAGGGGCTGGACGCGTGGCTGCTGACCGAGTTGACGTAGGGGTAGCCCAGCGGTCGGGAGAAAGACGAGGCCGAGCTGTAGGCGCCGTCGGGCTGCGAATGGCCCGCCGAGTGTAAACAGTGCATGGAGTAGTGCCCGTGGGACATGGGAGAAGGAGACATTTGCTGGTTGGGTGGCCCAAACTCCATAAACACCGCCTTGCCCGACACGGGGCTGTTGAGACTTTCTGGCATGGTGGTCATGGTCATCTCTTCTCGCGGGGTCTGGGTGTGGGTCTCTCTCTCTCCTCTGCTTCCCTTTTGGGGGTCTCTGTGTTTCTCAGGACAGGAAGGAACCCAATTTAAGCGGAACAGGGGTTTTCACTTTCCATTCATAAGAAAATGGAGTTTGTCTCTTTGAAAAGTCTAAGCATGATGCTGCCGAGCTCCCCAAACTCGCTTCAAAGCTTTGACTCAGCCAAGGTCATAAATATTCATGAG
Source organism: Martes martes (assembly GCF_963455335.1). NCBI lineage: Eukaryota > Metazoa > Chordata > Mammalia > Carnivora > Mustelidae > Martes > Martes martes. Next base: position 128,716,940 of record NC_137890.1, read on the forward strand.
CTGGCGGAGCTGATTGGTCCGCTGTCTTGCATAATCACCGGGGATTGGTCCGAGGCGCTCCGGCTCCGCTGGACTAGAGCGGGCGAGGCGGCCGGGCCTCGGGAGAAACGCGTCCACACTTCCCGGCCGGGGCTCCTCTGCAACAGAGCGCGCCGTGCGGAGCGCACAATGGGCTGCAGCGCCCGCGCCGGGACCTCAGCGGCCCGTGGCTCTTCGGCCTCCCGCCTCCCCGGCGCGCCTAACTTCCCAGAAACCCACCAACCGCTCGGTGCGGCCGCCCTCCCCCCACTACTGCCCCCACCCTCCGCCCGCCCCCCACACCGGGACAGGGGAACTGCTTCTCCTAGCCGCCGTCACCCGGTCCAGCGCTCAGCTTGGGCGGCTCTGGAGCCCGGCCGCGGCCTGGGAGCGCGAAGTCGCGCACTGCGGGGGCGGGGGGGGGGCGGTGGCACCAGAGGCGGCCAGCAGAGTGCTGTCCTCTCGAGAGTCGTGTGCCTAGCCCAGCGCTCTCCTTGGCCGCGCCTCCCCGGCCAGGATCCTCTCTGCCACATCCCTGGGGTCGGGTCTGGGGCCCTCCGGGCGAACTCACTCACTCGGCCGCCGCGCCGCCGCCGCCGCTCCCTGGGGCCCGCTCGCATTGCTCCAGGCCCAGCTGGCCACTCCAGTTCGAGGCTGCACCGGTCTGATTAAAGCAGAGCGCGCGGAGAGCCAGGAACCCGCGCTTCTCCACCCAGGAAAGGCGACCGCACCGCCCCCTCCCCCCAACACACACCCCCTCTTTCCCTCCCAACCTTCCTCCGCCTCCCTCTCCCCTCCACTCACTCTGCGCCGAATGCCCTGGACTCACTCGCCCCAAGGGCGCGGCGCTGAGTGGAGCCGAGGAGCCGGCGTGCTCAGTTCGGCTTGAGCCTCGGATACCGGGTGGTCATTTTCCGGCCTCCTAGGGTCTGGCAAGAGTACCCGGGGTTTACGAGTCCTGTGGACCCCGGAAACCCGCAGCAAAACCAGGCCAGTGGTAGGCTCGCAGATCTGGTTACAGACATGTCTCTCATTGTCGCCCGGGATCCTCCTCATCTCCAGTGGTCAAAGCGGGCGCCCCTGGGCCTGGGGGCAGGGCTGGCAAAAGCTGCCAGGGCGCCTTCTATCTTCTGGGGCGCTAGGTACAGAAAAGCGCACAAAAGCCCCCCGCCGCCGCCACCACACAGCCACCCCCACGAGGCGTGGCGCGCACCACGCTGTCTGCGAGGGGCTGTTGGTTCCCCATCCCGCCAGCCCCACGGTGAATCCCAAATTACTTTGTTAGGTAATTAGAAAGTGTTGATAATTATTTCTTTCATAATTTAACGGTGTGACGGGAACAGGGAAATGATCTTGTGAAAGTTCACACGTGCAGATGTATTAGTTACTGATTCATTTGATTAAATGGTAGTCTCAAGTGCTCGGATCCGCAGCTGAAGGCGCCCCATTAGCATAACACTGATGTTTAATTTTCATACGCATAATTAGCCATATATTTAACACTAATAGCAACATGCAGCCTTTCAGCGTTAAACAGCCCGGGATTTGATCTGGCCTGAGCTGAACCTTCGGTGTTGCACCTTCCCCTGTCTGGAGTGCGCAATGATCACAGGACAAACCTCTGTTCTGTAATCAAGCACATTTTGGCAGAGGGAACACCAATAAAAATGAACATTCAAAACAAATTACATCGGTGCTGTCGTTACAGATATTAGTGGAAGGGGCTTCTCTCTTTTTTAACTTCTGTAGCCGCAGCTGCTGCCCGCGGAATTCCTCTCCTTTGGTTTAAGGGCATGATATTGGGGGTAGCAATATTTCAGGCAGCGTGGTTGGAGCAAAAAGGAAAACAAAAGCAAAAAAAAAAAAATCCTTCAAACCAATAACTGGTTTGCCAACGTTTAGAAAGATTTTTCCCCCTTAATCACAGAACCACAGGGCGATGCTTTGTAGCAACAACCAGCTAATGACTCCGCCAACAGACTACTCCTGGAGCCGCTCGACTCCTCTTGATTTCCGTGTTGCACTTGTGGTTTTAATTGCTCCTTCCTAGCGCCTGTTTCGGGGTGCGGTGCGGTGCGGTGCGTTCTGCACAGCAGCACGGATGCCGCCCGGGCCCCTGGTCTCTTGCGCGCACCTCTAGCGGGCCCTGCCCACGTAAGTGATCGCCGCGGCTGGCGCCGGGTCGGGGTGGGGACCGAGGGAAGTGGCTGTTGACTTCTGGCGCTCAGGGCTATACGCGAGGAAACCCGAGGGCTGGGCGGCCCGTGGCCAGTTTATGCCAGAGAACTGTAAGATGGGGGGAGGGGAGAGAGGCAGCCACGGGTCGCGACTGTCGTCTACAGGGCTCTCTGTCCAAATCTGGAAGGAGAAATCCAAGCCTTCCCCCTGCAGAGGACCGGGCTGGCTCCGTGGAACAAAGGACGCCGTCCCTCGGGAAATGGCTTCAGAGCCTTGTTTATTTTAGAAATGAATTATATGTGGGCGAGGAAGTGTCTATACTCGGGGATTATTTCTTAGCCCCAGAGAAGCAGGTCCAGGGAGGTGCGGCCGAGCCAGGGCCCCTCGGGCACTGAGACACCCGGCCTGGAGCAGTTTCGCAGTGTGCGACCTTATCTCCACTTGGTGAGCCCGGAGTGGATCCCTCCCACCGCACCCCACCCACACTGCTAAGACGACACCTGTTCTGAAACGCTGGTTTGCTTAGATCTTTGCCGGTCCCAACTACGACAGGAAACAAAACTCTCACGTTTATCCTGAGTCCCGGATTCCGAGTAGTGGGAGACACCGCAGGACCCGAGTCTGGTGGTGTCAGCCGTAGCCACGCGTTGGCTGAAATCCCAGCGGCCCCGGGGTGAGGTCTGGGGCCCGTTCAACCGGAAGGTGATGGTGGTGGCGGTGGTGGTGCACAAGGTATTTTTAAATCTTTCTAACTTCAACTTCAAAGCATGTTAAACGGAGTTCGCTCTAAATCAAGTTTGTTTCCAACGGAGCTGCTGACATTGGGTGGTGCTGGTGTATGTACATATATGTGGGTATCATGTTTAAACTAGGCTTAAACTAGTTACTTTAATAAATAGGATTATAAACCTGTCCCATGAATACTTCCACCGCAGAATAATTGCTGCACAAACAGCATGTTATCCCAGTGGTTGGTAAAACCCTGTGGTCCTAATAAAATTACTCTTGGGGAACTTGGAGTAAACTGATCCGTAGATAAGATAAGCTAAGCGGCGAACCTTGCAATCTCATTCCTCTAGGAGAGAAGTGAAATCATTATCTGGCAAACCTCTCCCAAGGCCATCTGGGCCCAGTTCTTTCCTGGAGAATGATTGTTGGAGAGCAGCAGTCTCAGTCTCTAGGCCTTTGCTTGGACAATGTCTCAAGAACTCTGAAAAATTTTTCTGTGGGCTTTGTAAATCTTCAATCCCTCCCTCACCTTTTCCAGTTCTCAGATCCACTTGAATTGGAATCACCTCTGTCCAAATTCTCCATCCCTGAGTGCAGAGAAAGGGGGCTGGAAGGGTTGGAGGATGCACAAGAGAATCCACGCTCGGGGAGAGCTTGAACTAGCCACTTCTCCAAGGGCACTTACTGGCCTGTTTCCTATCTCTTCTCCCTACACTTTGTGTCACAAAGACAGCTGCCTCTTGGGTCCTGATCACAGAGACCACCTGTCATGGCAACTACAGGTGCTTGCATTTCCTCGGTGCTCTCCAGCCCAAGCTGTATTTAGTGCGTGGCAACTTTGTAAAACCCGCTTCAGTAGAAACAAAAGTTAGCACAACTCCTGACTGCCTGGACACCTTCACAGAAGTTGTTCCTAAAACCATAATCAGAGGGGGGCTATTCTCTATGTGCCTACTGGACGCCAGGCACCTCTTCACCTGAGCCCAGGGGTGAGCAGGTGCTGGGGGGTGTAGTTCCTGCTGAGGAAGACAGGGTATTCTGATCAGAATGGGCCTTTGGGAAATGCAGAATGTGAGTGCTTGGATTTTCTGCTTCTGAAGCTGGTGGAGCTTCAGGCTTGCCAGTTCCAATCCCAGCTAACTTGGCTCTTGCCCTCAAAAGTTTCCATATCTTCTTCTCCTAGAATCTTCTGGGTCTCCAGCAGGAGAGCACAGTCCAAAGGGGGCGGATACAGGGAGAGGTCAGCTTAGGCGCTAGACAGCCGGACAGTGTTCACATCTGGATAGGGAGGGGGCAATGTTCGAATTTCTAGTGCAACAGACTGTGTTTGTGTGTGTGTGTGTGTGTGTGTGAGAGAGAGAGAGAGAGAGAGAGAAAGAGATGGAGGGGCGAGAGGGTTCCTCAAAAGTAACCTCAGGGATGGCTGCTCGGGGCAGGATGAGGGATGTGAGGAAGAGCCAGAAGAGCCACAGGAACCAGAAAAGCCCTGTGTGTGGACTAATAAAGCAGTGTGGAGGCCAGACGCAGGGTTCACAGGCAAGGAAATATGTGTAACCAACCCCACGGTTTGCTAGCTAATCTTTTCATCCCAAAGCAGCTATGAAGGGAAAAGAATTGGAAGGGGTTTAGTGCCAACGTGGGATCCATAAGGGGAAAAGAAGAGACTTCTAAAAAATTCCCAGCTAACATCTAGGCTCATTCTTTCCCCCAACCACAGATGTGAGAAGTTCAGAGACTCAAAAATTAACCAGCCACCCTCTCCCTCTAGTATCTGTCAGAGGCGCAAGGACAACAGACACAATGGGCTTAGAAGGGGAAAGCTTTTACTTGGGCAGTCAAGGCAAGGGGAAGAGAAAACCACGCATTTCTAGAAATCCTTCGCCTTCCAAACCAGGGCGTCCCCGTTTGCCCCCAGAATCGTTTCCCTCGATGGGAAGCCAAGCCCACCCTCTCTCCGAAGCCCCGAGGTTTTTCCAAGACGAGAAGCTAGGTTGGTTACTGCGTGACCTCCCGTTTTGCCTGTGTCTTCTAAAAGTTCTCCAGCTGGATTTCGGCAATTTAGGATAAAAAGCGCCCGGCCTCTGCGACCTGCGGGCGGCTCCTCAGGCCTCGTGGGGCAGTTTGGTCAGGATCTGCACGCCCCCCGACGTGACGAGAACTGTGTGCTCGAACTGGGCGGACCTGAAACACACACCACAGCGGTCAGAAGGCGCGAGAGCGCCGGCGGGGTGGGGAACAGCAGCTCGCGGGAGCCGTCGGACCAATCTCCCTTCCCACGGCATCTCAAAGCAGTGGCACAGAAAGCAAACACCTTTGATTGTCCAGGGAGACCACAGTCCAGGCGTCTTCCAGGACTTTAAATTCAGGAGATCCCTCGGTTATGATTGGCTCTGTAAGAGGGAAAATATTTACTGCAGTGATCTAATCACATTCTTGTCAAATATTGTTCCGGCTGATTACGGAAAAAAGAGAAGAAGTTTCTCCTCCCCTCCCCCCAAGTGCTTCCCCCACGGGTTCCTGTTGTCATCTCACAAGGGCTGATAATTGATGTTGCTTACATAGTATATTCCAAACTAAACAGTAGGAAGAGGAAACACTACCTCATTCAAAAATGTATGAAGTTGCCTCGTTCGTAATTTTTTTAAGAAAAAAAGGGCATTTTAATCAAGCCTTAATTAGGACCCTGTGGATAATAACCACCCAAACACCAGTCCCTCTTATAAATACCAGTCAGTTTTTTAAAATATTTGAATTTTTAAAACATGCTTAAAATGTTCATTAATCAGCAAATAACAATTTTCTTATTTCACTCTAATTGCTTCTCCATTAAGTACCGCAGTCAGAAATATGATGCCTTTAGGGTCTTAGATGATTGGAATTTGGTGGTGACACCAGTCACATGATTAGCCAGGAACGGGCGGCCAGACAGGGAGCAAGGGACATGATCACTTCTAGTTACTGGGTGTTACTGGAAAAAAACAAAAACAAAAACAAAAACCCCAAACCAAACCAAAAACACCCCCAAAACCAAACCAAACCAAAACAACAAAAAAACACCAAACACTGCATTATGCTCGTAACAGAATTAGAGGTTGGATGGCTGCCGTCTCCTAAATGTGTCGGTAAGTATCTGATTTAGGAAGATGGGGCTCGAGGATATTATTTAATCAGATTTGCTATGCATCTGAATTATTTCATTACGCTGATTGGCTTTATTATTTCTTCACGGGACTGCCTGGCCCAGGCCAGCACTGCTGCCTTGATCCAGGGAGCCAGGGCTCTCTAAAGGGAAGCTTGGGCACTGACCTATGGTGAATGCCATTCCCTCCTCCATGAGTAGATCGCTGTCATTTGCTGCAAAACAAAAAATATAGGGTAGGGGGAGTGAGAAATGGAGAGAAAGGGAGAAACAGAATTAGAGGGGCAGGATTGTTCAAAAAGACCTTGGTCACTTTATTTATTTATTTTTTAATTTATTTTTTCTTTTAGGGTAGAAGGGGTTTTGACCCTTAGGCTTCGCATTTTCTTTGCTTGGGGTCAAGGCCCCTGGGAAGGGTGTACCAAGGGCTAGCAGAGGCAGCTAGGGTGTTTTAGACACCTGGTGTATGCTTTAGACAACTTCCACAGTTCCCTGGCCACTTGCTTCCAGGTCTCCTGCCTTCACTGGGTCCTAGGCACTGCCCACCACCCCAAAAAGAAAGACATCTTGAGGAACTGATACAAAGGGAAGGCAGCCCCTTAGGGTGCAGGTTAAAGCAGGAGGCTAGGACAGGGGTGACTTGAAATAACTCCAAGTGTTGGTGCAGGGTGGGGCACACGCCTGAGACACTCTTTCTGTGCTCCTGAGCTGCCGCAGGTGGGGCTCTTTAGTGCAAAAGGAATTCTGACCTGCTGGGTCCACGGGGATCTTCAGGGAATAGGGTTCTACCAGCATTTCTTCTAGGGACTGCTCCAACCCCAAGCACACAGGTCAAGGCCCAACTTTCCTTCGGTCCCTGTCCAGGTGTGCAGCCTCCCTTGGAGGCACTCTACAGAACTGCCTCCTACCCTAACCACTGTCTCTGACCTACCCTTGCCTTCTCATTGTCAGGTGCACACTCAGGCAGTGAAAAGCAGGGGGTTCTGGGGAAGGAATACAAGGGTGGGTATAATCTAGAAATCACTAAAGAGTACATGCTGCTAAATACATCAGCTGTCAACGCTGTGTAGGATGTAATGAAGTTTAACCACAACAGTCAGCAGTTAGAGAAGAGGGTAGAAAAAGAAAAACAGAAAACAGTCATATGTGCATGCTGCTGGGACATTGATGCAGTGGCATTTTGTTTTCAGTAACTTTTTCTAGACAAATATCCCTTGTGCCTTCCAGCCATCACCCTTCAGGGGAAGACAAAAAGCAAAATAAACCCTATTCTGAGACTGAAACTGCTGGGCTCTAATCCAGTAACATAGTAATGTGCTGGTTACAATTGAGTACACCCCCCCACACACACACATGCATACACACAAAAGGATGATCATATGAATTCAAAATTAGAGGAACATGAGGAGCAAAATTGCCTTATTCTGATTCCATCCAATAAATAGCTCCCAAATTAACTTCCTTACCATGATGCCAAATTTCTGGATGTCCATGAAAGTAAGATCCTATCCCATGCCCCACAAAATGTGGACAGACTTGGAAACCATTCTGATGAGTTATGCGGCTTTAAAAGCAACCAAAAAATATTTAATTAAATTAGGTAAGTTTTTAACACATATTTAGATAAAGTCACTTTAAAATAGTCTCTGAAAGAGAAAAAAAAATCAGTTATATTTAGAGTCAGATGGTAACAATGTTTTCATTGTTCTGAAATAATTAAAATTTTTGCCATTGCATGCAACGACTCCCTTTGGATAAATGAAGAAAACAGGTATCTATCTAACATGGTAGTTTGCTTCATTTACCTTAGTAAGGCATTCAAATAAGGCCACTTTTAGACAACAAATGAGTGTGCATGCACACATATACAGATCTGTATGCATACCCATGTGCATAGAATGCAGGTCATAAAAACTTGCCTGGTTTGTATAAGATTTCACCAAAGACTTTGCAAATTACTACTGATTTGGGAACTGAGCAGAGAAACAAAAATGTAACCTAGAAATGTGACCTCCTACTTTTATAGTTTCCTTATTCTGGCCTACTGCAAAACATTATGCATTTTAGAAACAGACACACTCATACGATAGGTCAAACCACATTGTCAATATTCTTGAAATACTCCAAAACTTTGCCATCATTTGGGATTTCCCCTCAAGACTTATGTCATTAACAAAATTCACACAGAATGCTTTTTAATCACCGTGATGCTTAAGAGAAGCTAGTATTCTGATTCCTAATTCTTAATGCTATATTTGTTCTTTCTACATGCAAAATGTACAGGTTTCCTTCTATTCCATCCATAGAAATGAAGTCTGGAATATAGAATTCAACCCTAAAATCCTCACATACAAAGAAGTTGTTTTTGAAATCAGGTGAACACACTCATTTCTAAGAGCACGAGAAAGTTAAAACATATAAAGCATGAACAATTTATATTTTCATGCGGGGTTAGTGCCTTAACCCTAACCATAACAATGGATCGGGATTTACAGGACTACTATTTAAAAATTTTTTTTTAAAGATTTTGTTTATTTGACAGAGAGAAATCACAAGCAGTCAGAGAGGCAGGCAGAGAGAGGAAGGGAAGCAGGCTCCCTGCTGAGCAGAGAGCTCCATGCGGCTCCATCCCAGGGTCCTGGGATCACGACCTGAGCTGAAGGCAGAGGCTTTAACCCACTGAGCCACCCAGGGGCCCCAACTATTTAAATTCTTATCAAAGTCAAAGTTCTTAGATCCCAAACTAGGTTTCCAGTAGACCCTAGGTTTAGTCTGAACATGAACTCAGAAGCAGCATCTCTGACACTCATGTCAATACTCTTATCTCTGAACGTGTTTAACTTTCATCTCCGGACCTGCAAGATGCCTTCCCTTATACCAGGATGTGACTATAACTAGCAGATGGACAGCCTCTTATTCAGACTTAATTTCCATGTAACTGAGAGTGCAGAAACAGGTAAGCTATGCATGTGTCAATGACAGGAACAAGTCAACATCTTTATCTCTTAAATTTGTACTTTGTGGTTATAGTTATTTCTGTGTGTCTGTGCACTTGGGGCAGGAGGTATAAAAACTTTTCCAAGGTGTTTCTATTTGTACCACACAATTTCCAAATAAAAACTGAGAATGGAGAGTGGATAGAGGGTGGAAGAAAGATTATTACATAAGACAATAATGGTCTAGATTTTTTTTTTTTTACAATGGGTCCTATCGAAACTGTAAATTATGTGACTTTAGTTCCAAAAAACCTCAATGATTCTAAGAACATTCTATAAACTGTTCTCCTACTTTCTTTCCTTTAAAAAAAAAAAAAAACCCTAGGATCTAACAGATTGGCAGGCATCACGGCTACATCTTTAATGTGTGTTACAATGGCAATCTTCATTTTAATTTCTGATGAGAAGAGAGGAAGAAAGCCCCACTCTGAAAAAACACTTGGGGTCCCTCCGCCATCACACCTCTCATTCCTCTTCATAAAAGAAGCTGTGCAATTACAAGGTGCTAAAGATATTTGAGTGCATTCTCCTACAACAATTTACTGCCTGGATCCTGCTGGAACTTATGGTTATAAGAGTATCACAGAGTGTATGTGTCATGAATGCAAAGGTCAGGATTTCACAGCCGGGTGGAAAAGAGGAAAAGCGCAGGACAAATTCTGCTCAGTTCCTTGGCTGAGCATCATCTCAATGCTTGATTCCCAGAAGCTAAGTACAGATTTCGGTCTGCCTTTCAGGGTATTTCCCTTATGGATTTGTAGTGAGCTTTTTATTATTTATTTATTAAAAAGATTTTATTTATTTGAAAAAGAGAGAGAGAGTATGTGTGAGAGCATGAGAGGGGAGAAGGTGAGAGGGAGAAGCACACTTCCCTCGGAGCTGGGAGCCCGATGGGGGACTTGATCCCCGGACTCCGGTATCATGACCCAAGCTGAAGGCAGTCACCCAACCAACTGAGCCACCCGGGCACCCTGTAGCGAGGTTTTATTACACATACTTATGGGGACTAAATGGGATCATATATAATATTTCCTGTTTGCTATTTAAAATCATGCTCCTTCTCCTACTTCGGAATATACAGGGAGCATGAGATGATTTGCCCTGATTCTAGCGCTTAAATCTAGATTCATAAAAGACCATCTGAGGGACCTGTAGTAGCAAATTCCACTCTAACTGAAAGCCAGTGGTGGTCACCCTGACTGTGGCACTGGAAAGTAGAGCGCGTGCGCTTCCCTTAACTGGTGAGTTGAGGGAAGTGGAAACAGCTGGGCAGGCAGGGCTGCCCAAGAAATGCCACGGCTGCTCCCCTGCACCAGGCCTCCCCGGCTGTGACCCCTCCTGAGACCAAGGTCTTCTTGCCCTGGACATTCCCACTCGGGAGATCTGCCTTCTTTCTGCTGAAACCTACCGAAAAGAATTCTCCTGGTATTAGCTGTTCTGTACTGATTTTTCTTTAACTAAAAATCTCTCAGACAGTACAACGCTTACCCATGAGCCTGAGCGCATTTACGATTTGAAGTCCTTCAGAGAGACCATTTGGGGAGGGAGAAGAGGGTAGAGAAGGAAGAAGGTGTACAGATGTTCTTCCTGAACTTACTTTGAGATCATCCTATTATTACAGGTCGTGTTTCAGTTACGGTTCCTCTCTTAAGGAATTGTTTGGGGCCGTTTTCTTCCATTTAATTCCCTTTCATGAGACAGTTTTCCTCAATTGAAGTATTGTGTAGACAAATTAAAATTCTTAATACATTTCAAGTACATTTTGTGACGAAGAACTCATTCCCCAAGAGGGCAGAGGAGTACTGTGTTTAAGTGCATACTCTTCTCAAGAAAGAAAAATGCACACGGAAATCATTTTCTCACCATTTTTACACGAGTCCCATAAACAGTACTAATTTCCAAATGGTCACAGCTCTAATTAAATGGCCCCTGGTTTTCCAAGTTCAGTCTTTCCAGGCTTTTATTTTAAACAGTAGTCTTTGAATGAAGGAATGCACGAGCCCAAGGATTCCCTCTAATGACAAGGAATGTTTAAGTACAATTAGTAATATTTTTGAAAGCCAACAACCGTTTTTGGAAAGAAGGGTACATTTTTTTTGTTTCAAGCCGGATCACAAATTACTGTATTTTTCTTACAATAGTGCTGAACTTTTATTTGAGGTTTTCTGTTTCCGAAAAGCAGACATGATGGATTGAAATAAAAGATAATTTATTGCAGTGCTTACTTTCATGTGCAGAGAGAAGCAGTGTAATTGTAATTTACAGTAGCTGTCAAGAAAAATCCATCACAGATGACATTAAAATGACTTATTTTGCCTGAGCCACTTATTGTTTAAATGTGCATAATCTAATAGAAAGAGATTATTTTTAAAAATCTGCTTTATAGTCTTCTAAATTAATATCAAAACATATACTTATGAATTAAACATTAAAAACCATTTATTGATACTTTCATCATGACATTTACAACTATAAGTTTAAATTATTTTTGATGGAACTGTCACATATTTGGGATGCATGAATCTACACATTCACAATATTCTCATATGTACAGATCATATCATCTAGAGATAATTTGAATATACAGCTTTAGAAATAATTTAAAGCAAATGGAGGTACAGTGAGCATAACAACACTGTAATCTAAAGATCACTAGCCATCCCTCATGAAGCAAAAGGGCACACAGAGAACTCTTTTCATTAAACTACTATAGCCAATACTTCTTCAGAGGTAGCCTCCTACCCTCACAGGCTTCTGAGAATTTCAAAATTTCCTATAAAGATCACTAGGTTTTTGGTAGCATACTACTAATAAAAGAAGCTTGAATGTTCTTTTCATGGTGCATCAGTAGAGGGAGGCTATGCAAAAGATGGTGAATATCTTAAAATAAATGAGACTGATTTGAAAGATGTTTGTAAACCTTCGGTCTGTAATGATTCCAAGTACTTTTGGCTTAAAGGTGGAGACTGTTTATTTACTCCCTTGAGATTTTTGCCTGAATAAGAAAAGGCAAAATAATAGATGTCCAGAAACACCGCCTTAACATGGGCTAGTCCCTAGTGGCAGACAGGAACCATCCAAATAATGAAATGTATCAGGGTGAAAGTAAAAAGTTCATTGTCTGTTATTTTTCACATAGTTTTGTAAGTGTAGCTGTTGGGACTGATCTGGTTTTCAAAGGAGCTTGTCCATGCAAATTCATACTCTGCGAAAACTGACCTTTGCATCCAGATAGCTAAAATCCAATGTCACTTTCAATTCTACTCTTCTTCTTCTTCTTCTTTTTTTTATGTAGCTAGAATTAATGTAGTGAATATGTAATGAAATGCATTATCCTGCATGGAGATTTATCAGATTTTCCGACTGAATGCTGTGCTTTGCTAGTACTAGCTGGAGTTCACCTGCATGTTGGTGTGGCGTGTGGCTCTTTTTTGTAAAGAGTTAAGTCGTACACAAAAAAAGGGAACAAAGGTCAGCACCCAGCCGCCACTTGAATGTGAGATTTTTCTTTTTATTCCCCTTGATGTATACTAGGCTCTGTGTTATTAGTCTTAATGATGGAAAATTGTAGTGTTGATACAAATCTTTTTTTCAAAGTAGTAGGCGGGAGCTCCATTTGTTAGTAAGTTTTTTTGTGACTAAAAGCCACGGACAGTACATTTATGTAGCAGTAAAAGGCCTAGATGCTCTTTCCATAGCAGAGCTAATTATTCCTACTGTGACCTTACTGATCTAGCCTGTTCCTAGCACATCTCATCTGCACGCCTGTTCCTCTGTGTAGATGGTGTCAGAGAATATGAAAAACCCTATAATGAAACCATTTTCATGATGGAGAAAGGCTACTGGAGTTGCACTTGCTACAAAGAGGCTCAATTATATGAGTAATTGTGATAATTTTCTACATTCATAGCCTTCAATGGGGAAAAAAGAATGAGAGCCACAAAGGAAAATTACTTTAACAAGAAAGTACAGAGAGTAAAAATGGAAGAAGAGACAAAAAGGGGAAAAAATAACCAGAAAAAAAAAAGTTTAAAAAATAGATCTGGAGGGAGGAATAGCGAGACAGGGAGAACAACAGAAATGCTCAAAAGCCCGTGTGCAGCTGTGTTGCACAATTAAATTGAATTTTTTTTTCTGCAGTTGATGAATGTGACTACTGCAAATGTGCCTCTGTAGTTAGCTATCATTTGTTGTTCCGTGACAGGAAAAGGATAATTACCTCTCAGAGAGAATCAAAGGCTGACATGCCCTTTAGACACAGCCATGAATGCAGAGCTCGATAGAATGCTTGAATAAGAATCTAGTGTTCTCTGCCCCCTTCTACTGAAGAATAAATTTTGTTAAAATGCAAGAGCACCACCAGCAAATTTGTTGAACCCTAGGTGTTCAAAAATATGAGATACATCTATCGACTCATCCCATTTGCAAAAATAAAACTGCATTTTGAATTCATTTCTATTATATTCATGGACAGTAAGATAGTGAGATATGCATTAAATTTCTTTTCCCAGTAGGGGTCTGATTCAACATTTCCTATGAAAGAACAGAGAGACACTATCCTTTTTTCCCAGGCTAGTTAGCCTATAATTTAAAACTGTCAAAAACACAATTTTGTTCAAAGTCTTCAATAAAAGCTTCTCAGATATAACCCAAAGAGATTTTACTAAAGTTTGATTCAGACATTGTTACAATATTTTTAAAGCCATAAATACATTTAACTGATATTTTACTGCCTTTTTTCTTAAAGTGTTTGGGGGCTTACAAAGAAAAAAAGCAGCATCTTTTCAAGGTGACTAAGCCTTCCATCCTTTAGACAAACGGGAAGTATTCAATGGTTCATATTAATGAGAACAGTACTTTAAAAAGGTACTGATGTGATCATCTTTAACAAAATGTATTACTTTTGAATGAAAACACATATTCTGAATGTCTACTTCAAAACAGTTATGGGGGTTTAAAAAAAAGATCTAAAAGTAGGTAACAGATTACGGAGAAAAGTCTTGAATTCAGAAAATACACATACACTCAAAAAGCAAGCATAGAATGCTGTTTGGAAGATAAACAATGGTTTACAGGAAAAAAATGAACCAGACAGGAAAAGGACATAAGCTCGCCCTTTCAGCCTGTTTGCTAATCCACTAATTTGAAAGGTAAGTCTTGCTTGAGCTAATTTTTTTTTTAAATGTTTGTATTACAGGAATATGTTTCACTTCATTCCTTTATAAAATTTAGCTTTTCTCCTGTTTCATTATCCAAGAGTTGGGATGCTTATCCCCTTCTTAGTTACTTTCTTCCATGTTTGGTGTGATTTTGAGTAAACGAACACTACAGACCAAAATGTCGAGCTTAAACTAAAGCAGTCATATAAATATTGCTTGCTGCTCCTGTAAGTTTCCTGCTGACCCCAGTATAATTCACTGTTTTAAAATCTCTCTCTCTCTCTTTTTTTAAGCCCAGGGAACAACATTGCAGCTTGGCAGTTCACATACTGATATCAGACTGAAATGATGGTTCTGAATCATAAAACATGTCATCAACTTTATACCAAGCCACCAATAACCTTTGTACCATTTGCCAACCCTCCCTTTACTTGTCAGTGTAGGCTCACCTGATTGTGTTTCCAATTACAGAGAAGGGAGCCCCCGCTCTGCAAGCTGCAATTGCTTCATCTCTACACCTCCTGGCAACCTCCACTAACTTTTTACCACATTCATCCACATTGCCCACCAAAAATGTTTCAGAGGTGTCTCCGTGGTAGCCATTGTAATAGACCTAAACACAGGCAAACATTTAAAAATACAAACTTGTTTAAAAATGTACTTTCCAAAAGTATATATTGTGTTCATTTATGTATTCAGTAGATTCATGTTTCACCCTTCCAGAATTACTATTTCCCTACAAAAAAAAAAAAAGATATGCTAAAGCCTTACAGAAATTATAAAAAAGATGAAGCCATATGATGATATTATAAAATTTAGAAATAAATATGTAACTAGAATGGCTATCTCAGCATTATGATTAGCAATGCTAGTATAATGTTTTATTTCTGAGAAGACAAAACTATACATACATAGATTACTGACCAAAGACATTGACCCACAATTACTACAATAGCTCTAGGGAACCTAGAAGTATTTAACATAGTGAAAAGTTTCCTCAGTGTCCTGAAGACACTCGACCTTTTATTTACCAATTCTACATTTGGAAGTGATAGACAAGAAGAAGAAATAAAATAGACATGTCAGTCTTAGACAGTAGGAGAATTTTGTTCCAAGAAGTGAAGTGGCTCAATATGGGAATGAAATATGTTAGGGAAAGATACTGTCTGGAAGTGAAACTTTAGTCAATTGTTCCAGATAGCAGAATGTTAACAGAAAACACTATACATGGGGTCATAAAGGATTAAAATATAACAAAATAGGCTTAAGAATAAAATTACAGAAAATACAATTTTATCAGTTGTCAGCAGGCCCTATAGGATCTTGGAAGACATTAGTCATTATAAAAATCAATAATTAACAAACACTATAATAAATACACAAGGTAGAAGGGACTGGTTGAATACTGATCCTCAGATACAGCACAGAATTTGCTATTTTGCATTAATTTGACCTAGGTAATTATTTTTCACATTTCTCTTTCTCATGAAGTAGAATGTAGACATTAAAAAAAAGATATTTATCTGAGCTATTTTAATACCAAGTTAATGTCTTAAATCTGTATACTATTCTGCACACACACAAAAATACGCTACTGTACTCTGTAAGGGAAGCAGGAAAAGTCTTTATTCATCTTCACTTTATAAGTCAGAAACCTGAGGCTTAAACAGGTAACTCATCTAAGGTTACTGGCAAAAATACAGAGGTAGATCCAGATGTAGTATTGGCTTCTAATCAAATGTTTTCTCTACTGTGTGAAATGACCTTAATTACCTTGCAATACAGTAGTGTTTTATACATTTTTTTCCATTTGCAGTCCAAGAAAGTACAAGTTTGATTTTATAAACAATTATGTTACGGTTGCTAATATAAGAGTAATTATTTTTAAAATGTATAATTCAGGGGCGCCTGGGTGGCTCAGTGGGTTAAAGCCCCTGCCTTCAGCTCAGGTCATGATCTCAGGGTCCTGGGATCGAGCCCCGCATCGGGCTCTCTGCTCGGCAGCGAGCCTGCTTCCCTTCCTCTCTCCCTCTCTGCCTGCCTGTCTGCCTCCTTGTGATCTCTGTCTGATAAATAAAATCTTTAAAAAAAAATGTATAATTCAGTGTTTGTGTAACTGTTATTTAAGTAAAAGATATTTTTAAAAATCTTTGACTTCTTTTATTACTTTTTCCTAGTTTTCCAAATGACTACGTGACAGATTCAATATGTATGAGAATAATAACACTTCTGAAAGCCTATGGCAGTTATCTATAATTAGGGTTTATGCTCACAAAGTATTCTTGTTTTGTACTTCATTTATTAAAGAAATATTTATTGAGCAACTACTCTAGGCATCTCATAGTCTTCTTTTTTTTTTTTTAACATTTAGCTTTCAAGGGGGAAAGAAGTCTGTTTCCTTGTGATATATACTAGATATAAACAACTATAAAATGCACAATGAGTACTTTCTGATGAAAGTACAGGATCTCATAATGGAGTCTTTCACTTAATAACATCTCACAAGAAATATAATTTGTGGGAAGGGGTTAAAAAAAGAAATATAATTTATGAAGATAGTGACCAATAGGTCTTCTTGACTCCTTTATATTTTGAGACACTTGAAGTGTTTCACCTTGCTTTATGAGTTTTGCAACTGTGATATATCTGAATGTTAAAAATTCATTAAAAGTCTTCAGGAAACAGAAAAGGCATGGAATATTCTCTCTGGATGCATTGGGAGCAGTAGGAAAGAGTGTGCTGTTTTCATTCAAATCAGCAATATTTTATTAGGGGGTGATTAGGTGAGACAATAAATGTAAAACCCCCAAATCAGTTACAATTCAAAAGAAAAGTATATCAGGAAAAATATTTATTTCAGGCATAGTTCATAAAATATCTCCTCCTACATGATTCTGAGTAGGAAAGATAAACCAACAGAATATCTGTGGAGTAAATGTTCAAGTATTCTGAGGACAAAATGATATATGAAAGAGTAGCAGCGATAAAGGCATCATTGGCTATGTCACCATCCAATCTGCTATGAAAAAAAAAGGGTGAGTTAATTCAAACAACGAAAAATTTGGCCGAACTCAACCGGATGCCAATTTCCACCTCATTCCCACACCTACCTAAGTTCATGGTCTGGATACAAAATAACTATCATGGAAAATATTTCCTCATTCATAGAAGCTATACTCCTTGAATGTTGTCTCTCTCAACAGGTTCTCATCAGATGATTAAATTTTATTTATTTACTTAAAACTTGTTTATTAATCACCAAATGCACAGAATTTATTTCCAATCTGCATAATCCAAAGGGACCCCTGCGAACTTTTTTAGTAAAATGAATTGCCAAAGCGCAAATAATCCAAGTCTGAGACTAGTGAACGGCTGAGGAAATTCGAAAAGGTTGGCACTTGTACAGTTTGAAGTTCCCACGTTAAATCACTTTGGGTTGTTACTTAAAAGAAAGGCTGTTAACCATTTGGTAAAAAGTTGGGTTCAGAGAGAAAACCACTCTGCTCGTATGCTCCGAGTTCAAGGCTCTCTGCACCCTCAATGCCACAAATGGAGCACGACGTTACCTTCAGGGATTTTAATAAATCTAGGGAACGCTGCTAGCAAAAGAGTTGCTGTCCAAATAGACTGACACACACAGGCCAATGTAGCCCCTAATGACAGAGTAAGATAATGACAGGCCCCACTCAAAATCAGCAGGAAGAGGAAGATCAATCTTGGCAGAGTGAAGGAAAAATGCTGGCTTTCTTCGCGTTAGCTCATCTCATACATATCTAGCTTCAGCAGCTGCCCAGTGCCGTGGTGCTCTGCTTTAACTACACAGTGGATCAATAACAATTACACCTTCTCAAAAACATGACACATAGCAGGATTGGGTTGACATTTCACTTAGGCCAACATTGATCTCAGTGCATCTGATTCCAGCCCTAAATTCAAGTCAGGCCTGGGTTTACTTGGAATAAACACGGAGTTAAAGACAAAAAAGGAAACCAGCTGCTTGCGTCTGGGTCTAGAAGTAAACAGCACTTCCCTTGGTGCGGCTCGCATTTTCAATCCACAATTCTTCCTGGTGCTACCAGCAATTCTGAAGTTGATCAAAGACTATTTTTTATATTATTTACTCACCGTGACATCAATGTTGATAATATCTCCATCCTGAAGAGGTCGACTGAAACGTAAACAGAATAAAAATGGTGATAGACAGATCTCAATAAGAGGAATGTACAAATAAATACTAAGACTATCACGAGCCCAGTGAATTGCAATGATAACTTGGAGTGGAAGAGGAATAAACTGGAAAAACTATATCTAATCTTTAAGTTACATTAGTCATGTCCCATTTTACAAGAAATACAGAATATGAACATCTTGCCATTGTTTAAAAATCTTTTAAAAATTCTTTAAAAAACGTACTTATTGGTTACCTTAATTCTGCAAAGAGCTGAAACAATAGTTGACCACCTCTATTTGCCTACATTTGGATTTTTACCATTTACATGGTTAAAATCTAAGAACGTATAACCAATATTTAAGGAGCAATGACCTTTTTGAACTACACACTGCTTTAACAAACATTAAGTTATGTCCACTTAGAAGCAAAATACTTCGAAATTTTTGTTTTACCATAATCAGCTTCACAAGTTTGCAGGTGGGTTTCAATTAAGCCAGTGTCTTTCACCATGTGTTACAGATCTTTGGTCTCATGGTTTAGTTTCCAAGGAACAATATGTTATTAAGCAATAAATACCTGTCAGGAATACCATGACAGAGCACGTTGTTTACAGAGGTACAAACAGATTTTGGAAAACCTCCATAGCCTAGAGGTGAGGGATAAGCATCGTGACTGATGATTTCCTGATGGACAAGAGCATCTATCTCCTCAGTTGTCATGTCGACCTAAAATATTAAATAAAGAAGTTGTGCAGCCACAGTTGAAGACATTTCCTGCACTCGCTGACCATGTCTCTAGCACAGCACTTCCAGATGAGACTGTACAGACTTACTGTGATAAACTCGTGATACAACATTTTAATTAATGGGGGTTAACATGAAATATTTAAATTGTGCCTTTTTGATAATCGTTTGGGTATACGATGGTGTTATGGGCTGTTAGGAAATGGACATTGTAAGCTCTAAGATCTTTTAAATTATCTGTTGAGTCATTAAATGACATGACTACTTTTGAGCCTGAACACTTCACAGAGAGGTTCTTAGGCACTTCCTTCCTCTTCCTCAAGGGCTAGGGCCTCAGGCTAGCTGAAGCATATAAATTCTCAAAAGTAGCTTCAGTTTAGATGACAAAGCTTGAAAAAGTAAGTCGACCCACACCTCTTTATCTCAGTGAAAGTTTACATGGGCTTTGCAGCAATGATGAGAAGATTACGGATCATTATTTTTAAAAAAACTCGACCTGATACATATTATAGAAATTTGGTTTTCACAAATCTTGCTTTCTTTCATGCTTAAGTAAATCCATTGTATTTTTAAAAAAATATTTCTCTTATTAATAGACATCCAATTGCTCTCAAACTAAAAAAAAAAAACCTAAAATTGAGTTTTTTGAGTATATGAAGATACCTCCATAAACTCGTAAGTCATAAAATTCTAAAACAAAATCTTTTGTTAAAAATTACCTATTTCTTCAATATCTTTCTATGCATCATTTGATATTCACATTATGCTTAATTATGTTCCTATAACCAGTTTATTACACAGGTGACACCCTAAGTGGTTTCACCATTGAGACACACTTCCTAAATTCTGCCCACCTTCTGGAAACTACAGACCCACATTTTTCTTTTTCTTTTTAATGACCCCTAAAAAGCAGAGTGTTTCAGATTATTCTGGAGAACTAAATCTTATAGTAAGACAGTTGTCTGTAATTACATTTCTCTATTACCCATAGCTTTGTATATATGCTCTAATCTTGCTTTGCAGAACTAATGCAAGAGAAAAGGAGACAAAGGATGAGGCAGAACAACTCTTCAGGCACACAAAAATAATGTGGGGGAGTCAAAGCAGAAACTACAGGCAGGAAAAAGGGGCAGAAGTCAAAGCTGTCTGCCATTGATCAAGTGGGATAGGCTGATTGGGCCCAAAGTATCTCCAGAATCCTGCTACTTAAAATTGAATTTGGATTTTAAATCACCTCTAGAATAAACACACAAAATAATAAAATCCCCTTCCCCCATCCCAAGGCTTGACTTGATTTTTTTTTAACAAATGAGATGTGTATGCAAGAAGAGCAAAAGGGAGAGAAGGGAAAGAGGAGGGTTTTGTTGCGTCTTCTATAAGTCCTTCTGAGGTTTGGTGAGACGCCACCTTTAAACTCTTCCCAGCCAGGAGGAGGACATGTCGCGCCAGCTGACAAGCCTGACGAAGCCCTTGAATCTGATCTTCATTCTTAACTTCTATGCTGTCTCCCCAGTCGGGTACAATGCCTGTCGTCACATAGTCTGGCTTCTTTATGTGCTTGAGGAAAAAGGATTGAAAATGAAGATCAGAACCCAGCACACGACAATGGGATCATTTTTTCGGACACAGCCTCCTGCTTCATGGAGCTCTGCCCTTCCTGCCGGAGCACCGACCTCCGAAGCCAGCACGACAGACCCTCCAGGCTGCCCCCAGTTCCTTCCCCTGCCCTTTTGAACTTAACATTGCCTGTTAGTGCTGCCTCTGGATGGTCTGTTAACCTTACTGTGCTTTGAGTCAAACTGGTCTGAAGTAGACTTCTGGTCAAAACAAACAGTAGTTTTCTTTTCTTCCTCCTCCCAACCCTGTAAGAAGCATTCTTGTCGTTGATGGAAAAAGAGCACCAAGCTTCCAAATTGCCAAATGGCTAATTAAGAGTACTTTCATCTTCTTAACACAAAGATAAAATTTATGCAAAGGATAGCTCACAACACCCTCTCCGAATGAATATATGTAAAAGGCTGACTCTCAAGGCCCCTGAAGCCTATTACGTATACACTTTTCTTGTACTCGGCAACTGTACCCAAACTAAGAAGGGACTAGAGAACAAAACCCAAAAGCTTTCTTTTCTTTTTCTTTCTTTTTTTTTTAAGTACATTAAAAAACAAAACAAAACAAAACAAAAACTAGAACATTCCCATGATTTGCCAAAAACAAAGAAACCCCCCAATTTCAAAATTTCAACTCTGATCACCCTTGTAGAACATTCTCCACTGCTTCCTTAAACCTATGGGCAGTATTCAGAAAATAACTACACACAGAGCTTCTTTCAGTCCCAAGGTTGTGCTCAGCTCTTCACAATCTGTTTACGGACACTGCCACATAAGCACTGTGGAACCCTACCGAGTAAGCGTGCACAGCACTTGGGGACAGGAGGCTGAGGGGGACAGGAGGCAGAGGGACATGAGACACTTCAGCTGGCCTCACAGTGACTGTGGAAGGGCTGAGTTTAGGGGTCTGCTCTCTGTGAAGCGCATCACTCCTTCACTTCTAAGACCTTCCCTTATCCTCATGTTCAGGTGGGCCTTTGTGACACAGGGCATGCCAGTGCTTGGCTGAGCTCGGGGCAAGCATCCACTCCTCCAGCTTTGCCACCAGTGCCCATGGAAGCTCACGCAGTCTCCCCCACAGACTGCGCTCCTGTCTCCACTCGGCCCTGCGACGACGTGGCCAGGTTACAATTACAGGCAGAGGGGCTCCAGGCTTGTCACTGGCATTCTAAACAATACATTCATCTCTCTGGAGGCTTCCCTTTCTTTCCCAGCACAGAAACACCAGGAACATCCTCTGGGCTCTGGTAGCCTGTCTCATTGGCCCCTTTCCACACACACACAAAAGGGGCCACTCACCTTCAGGGAGTATAATATACTTAATGTGGGTTTACTGTTTAAAAAATGCATCAGAGGGGGAAAGCAGGTGACTTTTGTGACAAATCTAGACTTCAGGTGTTCTCATTCTTCCTACATGACCCCCCCACCCTCCTTCATTTTGCATTTCGAAACACGGGTAGATTGTCTTTTCACAGAATTGTACTCTCTGAGAAAAAAATCAAGAATGCTCTGAGGCAAGAGGTTTTTATTTAATTACTCTAAAGGAGGATTCAAAAACAGCAGCATTAATACTAAGGAAAGTACAAGAGCAGGCTTTAGGAAAAACATCTAGTGTACTAGTTTCAAGTAATCTCTCTTGAATGATCCCAGTTTTACAGTCCATTTTTTTTTCTCTAAAAAGATTAAGAAACTAGAGACATGTACTTTTACCTTCGTGTTAGAAATTTAATATAGAAAATTTCACGGTAGAAACTAATTCTAAGTAAGCTAAGCAGCTGTAAGCTCAGAGCTTTATTTTAAAAAATAACGTTATAGAACTGCAGATGTTACCGCTTCTCAAATCACAATTTCAGATCGTAAACCAAGTTTAAAAATCATGATTCAAATGGCTCAGAAACCAAAGGTGCAAAGACATTGGTTCGTTTAGGCAGTTAAGCTTCATCCTGGCTGGAAAAAGCAGCAGATAATAGGCAACACGGTACCTCAGGGACTGGGTGAGCTGAAGAAACGGCAGCCGGCAAAACTATACTGTGGGAAATCTCTCTTTGTCTCCGGAAAAAGAAATTTCTTCTTTGTTGACTGCTTGACTCCTTGTGTAAGGAGATAGGATTGAGTGGTGAAGAGAAAATTCTATGACAACCTATGAGCAGAAATAGGCATATTTTAAGTTAAAAAACCTACCATAGGGCTACATTTTAAGATGTTCCATTGTTGTCTGTTAAATCATTATCCTAATCCTTTACTGGCTCAAAAAGGAAAAGCCCCAAATAGAAAGGAAAGCGGTGATATTCTGAGTTCTAGTACAATAATAGCACAGCGTATTTATTAGCTAATACTATGTTTACATACATGTTTGACAATGGAAAACTCCACTCTAACGGGAAACAAACATATAGAGGCATCTGCTAAGTACGAGGTTTGCAAAAAGAACAATTTCTGCTGTGGAACCTTCCCCAGCAATGTCCAGGATGACCCTAGATTCAGGGCACTGTTTGGGTGGCTTTATATTCTGTAAGGCTGTTTTCCTTTCAAGAATCATGGACAAATTGCCAGCTGCACTTTTTGCCCTTGATAGGATTACTACTCTGTGTTAAGTTCACGTGCAGTGAGAGGCATTCTACCAAAATGCACTATGACGAATGCTCAAGTCAGATAAAGACTAAAAAACAGAAATGTAGGGTGTGACCCTGAAACAAAACGAACGCAGGGTCCTAAAGTGCCCACAACAGGAATTAAGAAATAGCTATCAAAATTTTAAATGCATATATCCTTTGACTCAGCAACTCATCTCCTAGGGATTTCCCTTGTAGATATTATGCAGTAATGGATGTAAGAAGATGTACCCTCACTTTGTGGTAGAAAAAAATGGGGAATAACGCAAGTGTCCATCCATGGGGGACTGGTGAAATAGAGTCCGGATGTCTACGCAACAGAAAACTATGAAGGTATTAGAGAATAAGCTAAATCATTTATTTCTATGTACTGATATGTAACCAGGCCACAATACATTGCTAGGGAAAAGACAAAGCTGAACAGTAGGTATAGAAAGCCCACTGATGTAAAAAAAGAATTTATACATTCGTATTAGCTTGTATATCCCTATAAAATTTCTGAAAATTGATATTCATCAATAGTGGTTATTTCTGGGGCATGTGATTGGGCCTGGGGTGGGGAGGAAGTCTCCCTGATTCATTTTATTTTCTTCTATACCGTTAGACTTCTTTAAACTACCCACTTGCATGCATTACTTTTATAATTAAAACAATAGTTTGAAAACTCCCCAACATGTCACAATTGCATGTCAGGGGTTGGCAAACTACAGCCCGAAGTCCAAATCTGGCTTGCTGTCTGTGTTTTTGTACAGTCCACAACCTAAAAATGAATTTTACATTTATAAATGGGCAAAAAAGAAATAAGAAAAATAGTATTTTGTAACATGTGAAATTATATGAAATTCAAATTTCAATGCCCGTAAGTACAGTCACATTCATTCACTTACAATGATCTATGGCTGCTCTGAGCCACAGAGTTGAGTATCTGTAACAGAGACTGTACGACCCACAAAGCCTAGAATATTTACTATCTGGCCATTTATAGAAGTTTGTTGACTCCTGGTCTAGGGCACTGGTTCTCAAAAAGTGGTACCCAGACCACCATATCAGCATCACATGGGGGAAAATGCAAATTATGGGGCCCCTCCATTTACTGACTCAAACTCTGGGATGAGACCAGCAATCTATCCTGTAACAAGGCCTCAGGGTGATTCTGATACCCTCGAAGCGTTGAGAATTACTGGCCTAGAATAACATTTCAGCTGTGAAACATAATAGAAACACGAATTGCAGGTGAGTACTGGCCTCCAAGGCCAGGATCTCTAAGTGACCTGGAGAGAGGCACACAAACAAACCCCTATGGTCAGCGATTCAAGGTTGTAAGTTTCACTCTATTATGTTCTCCCATAAAGTTGAATGTAAAATTGTTGAATCAAACTTACAGAGGTATTTTGGTGTTATTTTAAACAATTCCAAATACTAGACAAAATGCAGCAATATCTTTTTTTTTTTTAATCAAAAGTTGCTTGATAGAGGCAGGTACATATTCCCATAGACAACACCACCAGCTCCAGATTGTCAACTGATATATGGGGCAGGGCAGAATCCTAGGAAAAGCAGATGGTTGGAAAGCAGAAGCCTGAACATTCATTTCAGCCCCACCACTTGTTAGCCGTGTGGCCCTGATCAAGTTTCTCGGGTGAGAAATGGAATACATGAAAAAGTATGTGAAGACATTTTGCATTCAGTAGATGCCTAATAAAGAACAGTTCCTTCAAGAACACATAAAAAGATTTTAATGAGAAAGAAATCGTGCACTCCATTACAGCTTCTAATACCGAGCACTTACTATGCGTTAATTATTGTCCTAGGCACTTTACATTTGTTAGCTCCTTAGTCTTAATGAGAACCTTCCACTGCACTCCAGTTGAGGATACTGAAGCACCTAAAGGAAGGTAAGTTCCCCAGGAGCATGCAGTTACGTGCAAAAACTGTGGGAAAGCGCTCAAGCTGCCTCCACAAAGTATTTATTTTTCCCGTACACATGAGAAAAAATGACCAAACACATACGGAAACGCCAGAAAACATACAAGGCATCACAAAACTATTAGGAGTTACTATCACTAGGTTACTTTTCCAAAAGTGGTGATAGGTTTGACCTAATCCTTCTACTCTCAAGCCAAGCTCCCTTCACTTTGGTGCAGTGACTGAAAGAAGCTGGTTGGCAGTCTGAGCTTATGGGTCCCAGCTAAAGCAAAGACTTAGGTGGAATCAGTCTATGACTCCAGGCTCCCTAACTCCATCCCGAGGCAGGACCACAGACAAGACACAAACTCACAAGTATTTCCCTTCTGAGGAAAGAATGTATTATGATTACTATTAATAAGGATAACACTAATAGAATTAGTAACGATAATAGTGGTTAGCATTTAATGGCCACTTTCTTTGATGAAGCACAGTGCTAGGTGCTTTACATACATTATCCCTTACCAACTCTGTCTGGTGGGCAGGCAGGCAGCTATTAACTCCACTGTTTCACAGATGAGGAACTAAGACTCACACTGCTGGGGGTTAGAGGGAGGCCTGGGCTCCACATCCCGCAAAACCAAATCAAGGACTGAGCTCGCCACTCCAAGCTACCTTCCTACAGTGTGCAGGGGCTTGAGTAGATAGCATGCTTTCCTATAGGATGTGGGTTTTTTTAGGGATTAGTTTTGTGTGTATGTTGTTGTTTTGTTTTGTTTTAAGATTTATTTATTTATTTGAGAGAGAGAGACTTGGGGGAGGGACAGAAGGAGCCGATTTTCAAACAGACACCCTGCTGAGTGGGCAGCCTGCCTGGGGAGGTGTGGGGGGTGGGGCTTGATCCCACGACCCATGAGATCATGACCTGAGCCAAAGCTAAGAGTTGGATGCTCAATGGACTGAGCCACCTGGGTGCCCCAGGGATTAGTTTTAAAGGAAAGTTGGTTTGTGTGTGTGTGTGTGTGTGTGTGTGTGTGTGTGTGTGTTTAAGATTCAGAGAAAGAGAGCGAGAGAGAGTGAGCGCACATGAGCAAGCACATGAGTGGGGAGAGGGGCAGAGGGAGAGAGAGAAAGAGAATCCTCAAGCAGACTCCCCCCACCCCCAAGCACAGAGCCCAGTATGGGGCTCAATCCAGGACCCCGAGATTATGACCTGAGCCAAAAACGAGAGTCGGCTGCTCAACCGACTGAGCCACCCAGGCGCCCCTAAAGGAAAGTTAAAAAAAAAAAAAAGAAAATAAATAAACATCATGGGACCATCCAACATTTAGAATGAAGGTACTTTTCATGAAAATTCGTAGATCTGATCTAATTGGGAGGTACTGCAGTAGTGAAGATAGCATGAGCTTGGAAGGCGGATGGATCTGAGTTACCACAACTTCTGAGCCCCACGTTCTTCACCACCACATGGAAACAGCAGTGTTTTCCTCACCACTCCGCTGTTGTGAGCATTAGCTGAGATAACATTCATAAGTAAACCATCTTAAAAGCAGGTGCCCCATAAACATTAATTTTTTCCTTTCCCTTCTCTTCAACGGGTTTACCTGCAGGCCTCTAAATTTATTTATTCTTCTATTCAGCAACTACTTACTGAGATCCTTCTGTATGCCATGTTCTGGATACTGGATGAACCAGACAACAAAGTCCCTGCTCTCATGGAGCTTCTATTCTATGGTGGGACAAAGACAAGAAGCAAACCAACAAATACATTAGATTGTATCAGATGGTCATATGCATGATGAAAAACAGGCCAGAGTGACACAGCAGCAGATGGCACCTTGGAACCATGGGGCTGCTTCTGGTCCTGCCAAGAGCTAACTATGTGACCTGAAGAAGTAACAGTAAACACTGGCAGAGCACTTTCTGGGGCCTGCTGAGCAGTCAGACCCTGCCCACTGAGACAGAAGGCTTAGGAAAATGAGGGAGTTGGGTTTTCTCATCTTTGAGGGAGGTCTCTTTTAGCTCTGGCATTTGTGCCTTCACTCAGCGGCACCTGATTGTCATGCTAAATTCCAGGCAAAGGGAGGATGTGGACCTGTTCAATTTCAGGACTCACGAAGATTTTTTTCAATGCAGCTGATTACATGAAAGAGAGATCATCTTTATCAGCATTATCAAGTTCAAGCAGACAGTCATTACAGGGGGAATCTTTTCCAAGTACTTAAACTTGAGGCATGAAGTCACCAGGCCTCTACCTGGATATCTTGTTGAGGCTTTGAGACATTCACTTCGAGGATGAACAGTGTTGCCAATGTACCTGTCCTGCCAAATGATAGGCTCACTGCCAAAAAGATGCAGGCACACCCACACACGACTTAAACATTGGGAACGCAGCCTGAATGTATCCAATCTGTTGACA
Source organism: Martes martes (assembly GCF_963455335.1). Lineage (NCBI taxonomy): Eukaryota > Metazoa > Chordata > Mammalia > Carnivora > Mustelidae > Martes > Martes martes. The sequence continues at coordinate 128,744,616 of NC_137890.1, forward strand.
ATTACGGTTCTGCAGTGTACTCAGAAATTCCACCTTCATATGATACTTTTTTATTCGGAGCAAAATCTTTTCTTTCAATCTGATAAAAGACACCCTATAAACGCTGTCACAAGGTAACAGGATAATAAGGTACCATACCGTGTTTATTCCACTAACTATTCATTACAAACCAGGGGAAAAAAAAACTAGTGTTTTCACAGGTGAAATGAAGAAATGGGCTTTAAAAATACATGCCTTTAGAAGATAATGGTCCTCCAATTAATGTGGCAAAAAGAGGTGGGGCAAAATCCTCCATTTTGTTTATCACACTGGAATTAATAAATAGTAGTTAACAAATTTTCTAAATGCCGAGTGGATAAAATTAAATTCTCCAGTACCCATTATATTCAGGGTCACAGGATAAACAAACTACAGTTACTGCTACAGACCATTCTAGAAAAGGTTTGTTGGGTTTCCTTTATATCTCCTTTCCTTATAAAAGCACTGCTTTGTACACTGAAAGCTGATACAATCCAAATATTATATGTCAACTTTATCTCGATTAAATAGATAAAAGCACTGCTGATACCGTATCACAACTGTATCTAACTTCCCACTTGCTATGGTCAATGTTACAGCTAATTTGATGTATGACACCCATCATCAGAGGCAGGGACACCGGCAAGGTTTCCATTAGTCACAAGACTGGCCTCTCTGTCAGTCTTGTGGGCACCACGATTTGCCCAGGATACACAGCACATACCACGTTTTTTAAGTTTAATATTTTTTAAGATTTTATTTATTTATCTGAGAGAGAGAGTGTATGCATGAGCAGGGTGAGGGGCAGAAGGAGAAGCAGACTCCCCACTGAACAGGGAGCCCCATGCAAGACTCGATCCTAGGACTCTAGGATCATGACCTATGCCGAAGGCAGACACTTAACTCACTGAGCCACCCAAGCGCCACAGGTTTTATTTTAAATAACCTCTATACCCAACATAGGGCTTGAACTCACAACCCCAAGATCAAGAGTCACATGCTGCACCAACTGAGCCAGCCAGGCGTCCCAGATCTCCTTTTGTTAAACCTATTTTCAGGAAACAAGTTTCAGGTGTGTACTAATTACTGTAAGGGACAAGCTGACCAGTCTGAAGTTAAGGAGGCACAAGTTGAAAATAATCAGAAACCGGGGTGCCTGGGTGGCTCAGTTGGTTAGGCAACTGCCTTCGGCTCAGGTCATGATCCCAGGGTCCTAGGATCAAACCCCGTGTCGGGCTCCTTGCTTGGCAAGGAGCCTGCTTCTCCCTCTGCCTCTGCTCTGCCTGCTTGTGCTCTCTCTCACTCTCTGTCAAATAAATAAATAAAATAAAATAAAAAATCATCAGAAACCTCAGGAGAGGAGCGCCCCAGATCAGCAAGGAGCTGCTTTGGACTAATTTGATCTTCAAAGAGTGATCATAATGAGTGTTGTTACTGTTGATTATGTAACAGAAACTCTCTATAGGGTTTCCTTGAGCAGTACGTCTATACGTTATTTGTTATAAATACTAGAATATCTACTGTTATCAGAGGTAATAGTAAGCATTATTTTCAGTGTCACAAAAATTCTATCAGCGTCTAGTTTCAGCTGAATGTCGAAAATTATAGGCAACTGCTTCTTTCACTCCATGGAGAAGCACACTGTGCAGCCTGAATGTCTTTTGAAATTGGTATATGTCCTCTGGATCCTGCAGCACATTTTTCATATTTTAAATTTGTATTTGCTGTGGAAATCTAAGTCATGGTTTTAAATATGAAAATATTTGGGAATAACATCAATTTCTAAAAACTGCATTTTATTCCCCTTTACAGATTAAGTCTGAAAGGTGGGATTACGGAATTCAAGTATGATGGAGGGAGGAATGCATTTTTAAATAACTAATGTTGCTGCACAAAACATGCCCTATATTTACTGGCCTCTTACTCAGGGTCCATTTTAATTGTTATCTGCTCATGCATTCTATACCACATAATGAAATGCTTCCATTTCACCCACTGAGCCCTGGGTTTTTCTGTGCACCTCTACTAATGACCCTTAATTAAGCTGATTTATCCTTGAAACGTAAGTTTTCTTTTGGCCAACAAGTATTTTTAAGGAAGAGGCCTGAATGAACTTTCAAAGAGACATTTAAAATGCTTATTATTTTAAGCGATTATAAAGCTTAAAAAGCATATTTGTACTCAAGTGTGGTCTACCAACACCTATATTTTTCTATTGTATGTTTCCAGGGAAGCACTTCTACCCTGCGTCAGGCATCAAATCCTCGGTTATGTTTACATTTCAGAGGTATTAGATATCTGGGTAGAAAACAACACAATAAAGTAGCCTGTACTACTTTACATTAGTTAATGTCAACCAGAGATAATAGGTAATTTAAAAGATACTCTGTAAAATGTCTTACTGAATATTTTTTTCATAATGATCAAATGCCAAAGTCTAGTAACAAAACTATTATTTATAGCATATCAGCATCTAATTGATTTTACAAATGGAGGCAATTATTTTGGATGAAGGAGGGAATGTGTGCCAGATTTAAATGATTTATGATTACTAAGAGAGAAAACAATGTTTTGCTAATTCATTTTCAAATATGGCTCTTACAGTCATTGATAATTTTAATTATAAACCAAATGATTTGCTTAAATAGTGCATTAACTTAAAAAAAGAGGTAACTTAACTTTGTGACAGCAAACTGAGGTATTTTAAACTGTTTAGAAACATTGCTTCCTACAGTAGGCTCAAAAGGGACTGTGCCATAGAAATACATTTTCGAGGTGCTGATTTAGAGCCACAGAAAGATCACACTTCATGAACTCCAACCAATTACCTAGAGTAGGAGCACAGGCTCTTATAGCACTGTGTGCTTCAAGTCCAAAAGGGAACACTGCAAATGCATCCATGCCTTATATTTCTTGACCCAAAACACTGTCTACTTGATAGGTTTGATAACTTGCACAAATGTTGTGAAAGGAAAATTAAACACTCTGCATTACTTGATATATCTCCCATTGATTTTTATAATCTAGGACTAAGATGTACCTGTTTCAAAAGTAAATGAGAAAGATTGAGGGTTCCTTCACATTTCAAGGAGACTATCAAGCAGACGAGAAGCTCACATTTCACAAGAAATAACCTGTGCATTGGTTGAAGAAAAAAAGAAAATCAGCTCAGGGAATGCCCCAGGCTGCAGCAGATACTGATTGGGCAAAGCTAGAGGACAAGGGCCCTTGAAATTAAACAAAAGCAAATTCATTCTGTTGACAGATGTTGATTACATCAAAGCAATAGGAACTCCCCCAGCTCCCCAATTTTTTTTTTAACAATTAATACTTCTCTACAATTTACACAATAAGGACAAAGTAAGTTTCTAAACCAATCATAATGAACATTATTAAACTTGTTTTTGAAAAGTTTCAGTTCTGCTGAAGACTTTTGGTGTGTTTTTAGCTATGGGCTTCTCCAAACAGTGGTTTATTCATTCCCACGGACATGTCGGGGAATCCAAGCTGGCCATGCCATCAGCCCCTTCCTTCCAGGGGTTAACTGCTCTGGCTGCCAAATAAAATACAGAGTGAGCCATGTAATTATGGAGACAGTCAAAGGGCAGGCTCTATTTTGAAATCTATTTGCACAGACAAGGTCTTCCAATTGAGCTTACAGGAAACAAGCTGGTAGAGAGCCTCCTTTTCCCCAGATGCTTTCCACACTTTTTCTCCAATTCAGGAAATCATGGATATGGACACCATACACCATTGCTTCCTGGATTTCACGCTAAGATACCACGACAAGAAGAGTGGATGTTTTACAAATCCGTAAAAAACACTTTTTTTTCCCTTTTTCTTCTTACCTAATTAAGAGCATTTGGCAGTAGCCTCTGGATGATAAAGCAACAGCGCTTATTAAACAACATTTCTAAAGAGGATACAGGCACGGTTATGCAGGTTTGGGAAAACAGGTTCTTTTCCTTAATGCTCAAAACAAAGCATAAAGTCAAGTCTAAAATAGATTGGCATAAACACTTGTCTGAAAGAAAGATTCTACTTGACATCCAGTAGTGTTAGCCTTGAAGTTATTCACAGTTCCGACTGCTAAAACAGTAACAAAGATTCTACAGAAATAAAAAAGAAATGTGTAAAATAGTTTAGGTGAAAAAAAAATCACAAGTCACTTTATGCTGCAACATAAACATCTGTCCTAGTTGCTTAAGGCTCTAAATTTGCTATTGCTCTGAGACTTTATGGTACTCAGAGTAAAACAGAATCAGGCCACCACTGCCAATAAAACAAAGTAGTTATATGAAGTTATATGAAGGTGAGATGGTCGTCTTCACCGATACTAGCCTATGGATGTCAGAACTCTTCATCGGGCCATAAACCAAAGCTTGGGAGTCCTGATTCTAGAGAAGATGAGCTGGAAAGTCCGCCTTGGTCAGACCACTTCTGGGGAAAGGAAGGGCAGTGGCCTGAGGGCACCCTCTTCCAATAATAACAACATTCAAGAATGATGCCCAGGTCACGGCAAAACATGACCTTCCCCAAGGCTACATCAGGAAGTTGGTTCCACGCTACATCCCTCCTCCTTTTTAAAAATTTAGCAACAGCAAATGATAGAGTATAATGACAATGACAAGCTCAGAAATGGGGTTAGGAAAATACTGCCTCTTCTTTTTTTACAAAAGCCAATCAGATAATTTGTGATTATCCATCAATGTATACTACCAGCACCCAGGTATCTGTGATTTAAACAAAAAGCATTCTCCTCTTCTTGGGAGACAAAAACACCCTAACCTACTCTAGAAACACATGTCAATAAACAAAACCTAGTTAATAAAAAGACTTATGTTTGTGGGACTGGGACAAAAATCCTTTAGGCTGGCCCAACCATAGGTGGGGGAGGGGAGTCAAAGATTACTGTTTAAGAACTCAAAATCTAAAACTGAAAGCAGATCATTTGATGGATAAATAGAAGTTACAAAGAAATGACTGATGTGTAATAGGAAATGGGGCTGTTGTGTGAAATTTCTCCATTTAGGGTTAAAAATGTTTTCTTCAGAATTTAAAACCTAAATCCATTTCTATAATCATAAAATATTGAGTCACACTGCAATAGTGTATGCTTAGAAAATCCCATTGTCTCTCAGTTAAAGTTTAGAGAAAGCAGCTTTTTAGCACTTCAACAATACATATACTCAGGCAACTTCTTGGACAAAGAAATATTGTGTCTTTCCAGGGGAAATAAAGGAGCTGTTTATTAGGGCTGTGGTTAAAATGTAATAATTCATTCTAGTTGAGCCCTGTGGAAAATGTCATCAAAATATCATTTTCTTTGCCAGATTTTCTGGATGCCGTGATAACGTTTAAATACAGAATAAAAGGCAAACTCTGATTAGAGTAGCAGTACACCACCACCAAAATGAACCAAAAGCAAATGTTCATTCCATCAAAGGAGCAGGAAAGAAATTCACACAGTCCTGATGCCCAGAGAAAGCACACTTTTAGGTTAGCACAGAACATCTGGCAAACTTCAACCTTCCAGAATTTCTCAAAAGAAGTATTCCTATTACCACACACTGGCTAAAGAAGAGGAACCATAAAAATTTTATATTAAAGCACATAAATAAGAATCAGAAAGAACAATTTCACAGAAATCATACATGGAATTCAACTTTGGAGAAAGTTCATATAAAAATAAATATGAGTTTTTAAAAAATGATATAGTAAGAAAGTCATTCTTTAATTTAAAAAAATCCTCCATAAATACCACTGTCATGTAAAACGGTTGTTAGTTATTTGGATAAAATATTGGTTATTTGGATAAAAGAAGACAGTGGGACTTATGGTTTGTGATCAAAGGCATGGCTTTAACATGAATATTTTTCAATTGTATTAAAGCATTTGAAAAGAGTGTAATTTTAGGCTTCATCCCACAACAATGTCACCTGAATTCTATATGCAACATGCTCTAGTTACATTGTTGGATGTATTTCTTTCTCTCCTTTAATGAACCACTTAAAGTCATTTATGCAAACAATTGGTATAAAATAGCTCAGTGCTTTGACCAAAACTGCAGTATCAATACACACAAAAAAAGCTCTTAGATCATAATATTTTTCTGAGAATGTTTTCACTGTACAATTCCAAGTGAAAGACATGAAATAAAAAGAAAACATTTAAATATAAATTCTTCCATTGGTATTTTGACACATGTGGGAGTTTTGTTTCTGCTCTGCAACACGGCAATAGGAGTGTAAGGTAGGTAGGGAGGTCAGTAATCACACCCCAAAATGAGGAAGCTAAAGCTCCAGGAAAACAATATATTTCTAACCTTCTGCAGCTGAGATTACGTTGATTTAAGACAATAGGAGCCAAGATCACTCATCAAGGGGTTATTTTCACAAGAAAAATAAAGAGAAAATAAACAGTAGCCTCTGAAGTAAAAGAAAAAGTTCCAAATTATCTAAAAGTAGTTTTTTGGACTGATGTATTTATGTTGCCATAAATAATTTTATATTCAATTAAACTATATGGACTTAGTTAACCACGCGAATCATCACTCCATAGCTTCAGGCATTAATGCAAAAAGTGCAATGTATTAAAATAGTATGAACTTAAGGGGCGCCTGGGTGGCTCAGTGGGTTAAGCCTCTGCCTTTGGCTCAGGTCGTGATCCCAGGGTCCTGGGATCGAGCCCCGCATTGGGCTCTCTGCTCAGCAGGGAGCCTGCTTCCACCTCTCTCTCTCTGCCTGCCTCTCTGCCTACTTGTAATCTCTGTCTGTCAAATACATAAATAAAATCTTTAAAAAAAAAAAAAAAGGGACTACCACAGAAGTCTACTTACAAACTGACCCATCTTTTTTTTTTTTTTTTTTTTTAATGGATGCTCAACTATAAAACCATTATTTTGTGTACTAAAGATTAAAAATGGGGCCCTGGGTGGCTAAGTTGGTTAAGCATCTGCCTTAGGCTCAGGTCATGATCCTGGGGTCCTGGGATCGAGCCCCACATCTGGTTCACTGATCAGTGGAGAACCTGCTTCTCCTTCTCCCTCTGCTCCTCCCCCAGCTCACTCGCTTCTTCTCTCTCTCTCTCTAAGTAAATAAAATCTTTAAAAAAAAAATCAAAACTATCACATCACCCCTAACAAAACGTGTACTCTCTCTGTATGAAGCAGGCTGCTTCTCATGTCTCACAATGCAATATTACTTGAAAACTTCAGCAGACCAAGATTAGTCATACTTGGTGGAATGATATATCCATCATTTCATTTTTATTCATTTTTTTGTCATCTCATTTTTAGACCAAAGTCTTCAATATAACCACAATATTAAAATAAATTTTAAAATTTGATGTGTACAATATTTGAAACATGTTTACTGTCTAATGTGAGGTGTATTGAACACTTCTTGAACTATACTCTTAGTAGAGTGTTACAAAAGAAAAGCAACCCTAAAATGTCTAAATAAAATATAGCAAATTTGAAGGTAGAAAGAAGGAAATGGTGTGGCATTTAAAACACTTTACATTTGGCTTGTGAATGCACCATTGGATCATATTTACTTGAGTTTTTGCTTAAATTGGTTTTCCTTCTCTACACAATAGTTGGTTCACTTAGACAAGCCTTAGTTTCCTCATCTGTTAACAGGAATAATAATACCTTCCTCATAGGGGTGCCAGGATATTTGTATGACATGAGGTATGGAAAGTGACACAGGGTAAGCACTTGATAAATTGTAATTACGATCTTGGTTGTATGATGAAGGGAGGTCACTCTAAAATGGACTAATCAGGGGCACCTGGGTGGCTCAGTTGGTTGGGCAACTGCCTTCGGCTCAGGTCACGATCCCAGAACCCCGGGATCGAGTCCCACATCGGGCTCCCAGCTCCATGAGGAGTCTGCTTCTCCCTCTGACCCTCTCCCCTGTCATTCTCTCTCTCACTCTCTATCAAATAAATAAATAAAATCTTAAAAAAAAAAACAAAACTTTTAAAATGGACTAATCAGTAGGTCGAAACCAGCCTGAATTTCAAAATGTGCTTTGGCTAATTCACAAAGAATTTATGAGATTCTAGGTTGAGTCCCAGACATGCTACCTAAAACACTGGGCCTCTCCTGCCTTCATCCCAGGACCACGCTGACCATCAAATGAGACTGCAGATGTATTAACACTTTACAAAGTGGATAGCATCTTATCATTGTAGTGTATTTTTTTAAAAGATTTTGTTTATTTGACAGAGAGAGTCACAGCGAGAGAGGGGAGGAGGAGGAGAGGGAGAAGCAGACTCCCCGCTGAGCAGAGAGCCTAACATGGAGCTTGACCCCAGGAACCTGGGATCATTACCTGAGCTGAAGGCAGACGCTTAACGACTGAGCCACCCAGGCGCCCCTCATGATTGTAGCGTATTAAAAGAAGACTCAAACGCAGTAGGATGAATTATGCACAGCCTAGTTTTGACATTTTTCTCAGAGTTCTTGGTAAGGCCTTGCCAGAATGCTGATGGCTAAAGGTGAAATCTAAGGAAAATCTCTTCTTCCATTCAGAGGCATAAAAGACCCCACCTTTTCTCAAGAATCATATCCTTCCAAACACATTAGTACATGAAACAGTTTTCATATCTGTGCAAAAGGTGAGATAGGAGGAGTCATGTTCTAGAAAGATTCCACTTAGCAGTGAAGACATTCCCTGTAAAGCTCATTATCACAAGCAATTTTAAGAATTAAAGTAGAATGGGGGAGCTTGACTGGTTCAGTCAGGTTAAGCAGCCAACTCTTGTGGCTCAGGTCATGATCTCAGGGTTGTGAAATCACCCTTGCATCAGTCTCCTAGCTCAGTGGCGAGACTGCTTGAGATTCTCTCCCTCTGCCCCTCACCACCATTCGTGCACATGCACACATGCGTGCTCTCTCTCTAAAATAAATAAATAAGAGGCAACTGGGTGGCTCAGTCAGTTAAACATCTACCTTCAGCTCAAGTTACAATACTGGGGTCCTGGGGCGCCTGGGTGGCTCAGTGGGTTAAAGCCTCTGCCTTCGGCTCAGGTCATGATCTCAGGGTCCTGGGATCGAGCCCCACATCGGGTTCTCTGCGCAGCAGGGAGCCTGCTTCCTCCTCTCTCTCTCTCTGCCTGCCTCTCTGCCTACTTATGATCTTTCCTCTGTCAAATAAATAAATAAAATTATTAAAAAAAAAAACACAATACTGGGGTCCTGTAATCCAGCCCTGCATGGGGCTCCCTGCTCAGCGGGGAGCCTGCTTCTCCTTCTCCCTCTGCCTCACCTCCTGCTCATGTTCTCTCTCTTGCTCTCTCACTCACTCACCTCTCGCAAATAAAACAAAAAATATTTAAAATAAATAAATAATCTTTTAAAAAAGAGAGCAGAATGCTATCTTTATTCTGTTACTAAATTGTGTTCAGTCCATCTTGTGCTTATCCATGGCTACGTTGTCCTTGGTAAATTCAGGAACCTAAAGGCTGTAAGAATCATATTTGTTTCAGTGTGCAACTATTTAACAGAGATATTTTAGAGCTCACAAAACCTCATTGTTTAAATGTACCAAGAAGTCTTCTTTGCATAAAAATTCCTGTTTATTAAACAGTGATACAGAACTTATTTACATGTCAAGCACCACCAACATACATCATTTATGACAAAAAAGGCAAGCACTCCATAAGAAATGCTCAATCACTGTCAATCACAAACCCCAAAATATACATAAACCAAAGCAAGCCATGTGAACTGTATTAAATTCAGCTAAACACAGAATTACTAACCAAACAAACAAAAAAACAAATAATTATCAGTGACTCACAGACCTATTTACATGGTACACAAAATAACTTGGAAAGGTGTAACCATGGAAACATGATAGCCTAAATTCAATGCCTTTAAAATCTGCATTTATTTAAAGTGTGCAAACGATGTCCTTACAAAGTTTAAATATTTCAAAAGCAGTCAAAGCTTATCTTTGTTATCTGATCATTGATCAAAATAGTTTCAACTATAAATTAGCGGCCTTTAAAATTATTCAGGGACCAATTTAACGAAACTCTGATAAAAATGTCAAACAATTTTTTTTAATTTTTCACCAAACTGTTATTTTCACAACCACTGATTAACAATTGAAAAAATTCAATTATATACAACAAATCTCATAACAGTCAAATAACATTAAAACATGCTTTGACATAAAGACTTTTCTTAAACTCACACTGTTGCATGCAACCACCCCCACTTCCTCTAATTAACCACTAAAGCAGAAATGTTATTAGCTGTTTCGGTTTACAGGTGATTTTCACTGATGGTTACCATTGGGAGAGTTTAACATTTAATGCTATAGTTAGTCATAATGTCTTATATTTTATTTTATAAGCTACACGAGTAAACCATTATTTTGTAGTCCACTGGCTCCCACACTCAGGATATAATGTTCAGTGTGTATTTCATTATGTAGATGAGCAATGGATGTTGTTTGACATGATTTAAATGGGTCAACAGTATTTTCCTAGTCACATTCATCATTCAGACAGCCAGAATTTTAAAAAAAGGGGGGGGGAAGGCCTTGAAAACTAAAACTAGAGAATCTATTCACACAAATGACACTTACCATTGGTGGGTTATCTAGGATGTAGTTAAGCAAAAGGAAGAGTTACAGACTTGGAACACATGTTTCATTATTTATTCAGAAACCACTTCAAGACGTAGCTCTACTTTCAGAATCCAAGTGAACACCCACAGGGACGGATTTCTGAGACACCAAACTGTAATTTTTTTTTTTTTAAGGCATTAGATGGAAATCTGTGAAAACTTTTTCATTTGGGAAGAAAATAAAATTTGGGAAGCCCAGCTGCAAATGAGACTGGGCCTAAGGGTAGGGTCGGGAGTATGGTGTCTATAAAAATATATACACCAGCACAAATGAGGGCACAGGCCTCACTGTGCTCACTGTGGACAACAATCCTGTCTTCACCTGCTGATGGCTCCTAGGAAGTGAAGAGGAGAAAAAAAGAAAAGCAGAACCAGCTTTAAGGAATAGCTGCAAATCGTCTTGCTCCAGCCCTTCTATGAGTCACAAGAACCTCGTAAGAAACACGGAAAACGGGGCACCTGGGTGGCTCGGTGGGTTAAGCCTCTGCCTTCGGCTCAGATCATGATCTCAGGGTCCTGGGATCGAGCCCCGCATCAGGCTCTCTGCTCAGTGGGGAGCCTGCTTCCTCCTCTCTCTCTCTGCCTGCCTCTCTGCCTACTTGTGCTCTCTGTCAAATAAATAAATAAAATCTTTAAAAAAAAACAACAACACAGAAAACAACGGTGTAACCTCACCAACAGCAACTCCACAGCCCTCTTTCCCTTTCATTGTCATGACCGACCTTTGCCTTGTGTCTGACCAAGGGATGACTTAGTCTACCTGGCTATTCAGTGTGCCAGATACTGTTCTGGACACTCATCCTACCACTTTGTTCCATATGAATCAAGTGCTTTCTAATAACAAGTACGGGAGGGACGTAACAATCTTCGCAACCAAAGCTCTTCAGTGGGTCTTTGGCGGCTGTGAAGAAGACGGCGTCTAGCACTAACTTTTGCATTCTGAATCCACTTCTCAAAGGTCATTCTGTTGAGTGGATGTGCTCTGCCCTCTCCCGAAACCACACAGAATGAGCCAGGGTCCACGGAGAGCCCACGTTTTGTTCAGTTTTATTATAAAAATGGCACATGTGTGATATTAAGTATTTTTATAATACTAAAAAAGCAAGAAACAGTTAAAAGCTTTCTCAAATGATTGCTGTTAACATTTGGCCAATACACTTCAGAACATTTCTCTAAGTATCCACTAATATATTTTATATTAATTTATCATATTTTATAAGTATTCAGTTTGTGTATGGAGTTTTGTTAAGCTGCTTTTTGCCTTTTTTTTTTTTTTTTTTTTTTTTGGAGAGAGAGAGTGTGTGCAGGAGCAGAGGGAGGGGCAAGAGGAGAGGAAAGAGAGAATCCAAAGCAGGTTCCACACCTAGAGCAGGGGCAGAGCCCAATGCGGGGCTCAATCTCATGACCTCAAGATCATGACATGAGCTGAAGTCAAGAGTTAGCCACTTAACTGACTGAGCCACCCAGGTGCCCCAAAGCTGCTGTTTTGAAAGCAATTAACTTCTCTCCATGATATATGGAAGATACCCGTCTTTGCCAAAAAATACATACCTACACGACTCTTTTTATGCCTCTTGGGTTGTTTTATTGTTTTCTAGCGTACCTTTATAGGGATGGGTAACATAGCACTTTATTTAACCAATGATAAGCATTTAGATAAGTGTTTTTTTTCCTTCCATAATATACTTTTTACAAATACAGTTGCACATTTGACCAATTATTCTTTTTAGCTTAAGATCCTTGTAGAATTCTTAGGTTAAGAAATATGTAGGGGCGCCTGGGTGGCTCAGTGGGTTAAGCCGCTGCCTTCGGCTCAGGTCATGATCCCAGAGTCCAGGGATCGAGTCCCGCATCGGGCTCTCTGCTCAGCGGGGAGGCTGCTTCTCCCCCTCTCCCTCTCTCTCTGCCTGCCTCTCCACCTACTTGTGATCTCTGTCTGTCAAATAAATAAATTAATTTAAAAAAAAAAGAAATATGTAGAATTCAGGGGCACCTGGGTGGCTCAGTTGGTTAAGCATTTGCCTTTGGTTCAGGTCATGAGCCCAGGGTCCTAGGATCGAGCCCCGCATTGGGCTCCCTGTTCAGTGGGGAGTCTGCTTCTCCCTCTCCCTCTGCCACCCCCCTGTTGTGCTCTCTCTCTCTGTCAAATAAATAAATAAAATCTTAAAAAAACATATGCAGAATTCTGCCATTTTCAGCACTGCTCTCCACATAATAGTGATTTATATTCCCAATGGTGCCAGTTTTCCTACACTCTCACCAATATTACTAATGTTAAAATCTTTTGTCAGTTTGATAAACCAAAAATGATTATCTTGCTTTTATGTACTTTTTTCAGATTCTACTAAGGTTGAAGATCTCTTTATTTATGTATTGATGTTTTTTATGAAATCTCTATTTAGGCATCTCGGGTTGTTTTTTACTTGACTTATTTTTAAGAGTGTTCTGTTAATTAGAAACATTAAACATTTGTGTACTCTATTGTTTCAGTTTTTTTTCAGTTTGCCATTTGCATTTCAACCTTGTTTAAAGTGTTTTTGGCCTCACAACTGGGGTTTACATTGAATTTGTGGAGAATTTATGGAGAACTTAGGGAGAATATGACTCTAAAATACTTAGTTGCCTTATTCAAGAGATATCTTCAAGGGGTGGCTCAGTTCAGGTCATGATCCCAGCGTCCTGGGATCCAGCCCCATGTTAGGCTCCCTGCTCAGCGGGGTGTCTGCTTCACCCTCCCCTCTGCTCATGCTCTCACTCGCTCTCTCCTTCTCTCAAATAAATAAAAAATCTTAGGGGCGCCTGGGTGGCTGAGTCGGTAAGCCTCTGCCTTCAGCTCAGGTCATGATCCTGCGGTCCTGGGATCGAGCCCCATATCAGGCTCCCTGCTTAGCAGGAAGTCTGCTTCTCCATCTGCCTCTCCCACTCCCCCTGCTTGTGTTCCCTCTCTCTCTGTGTGTCTCTCTCTGTCAAATAAATAAATAAACTCTTTAAAAAATAATAATATAATAATTTAAAAATCTTAAAAAAAGAGAGAGAGAGATGTCTTTATAGGTACTGTGTCTTTTCAAACATCCCTCGGTGGACATCTAATTTTTTTTTCACACAGGTCCTATATATATTGTTATTATTTGTTTAGTCCTAGGTATTTTATATTCTTGTTTGCTATTATAAATGGAATTTTTCCCATTGTATTTTCTGCATAAATACAGGACAGTAATTTGTTTTCATATAATAATTGAATGTATTTTTCTTTTAAAAACTTGTTTAAAAAATTGAAATACTTCAGTGTCATATGTTTATGCTCCTTAACATTTTAAAAAGTCATACATACAGACTCACAAACCTATTCCATTAGAAAGAAGCAAGTTGTGCCTGATCGGTTAACTAGACTTTTCTTTCCATAGTTGCCAATTCACCTCTCTTACTTTATCTTTCCCCCAAATTGCCCTCCCTCTTCTCAAATATGAAGTGCTAGACTGGGTAGGCTGACAGGGGCTAGAAGTGCCAGTAAACTACAGACATCCAAAAAAAAAAAAAAAGGGACAGATTTTTTTGGAAGGGTTTGATTTAAAATATTTCCCCCAAAAAGCAATGACCTGATCATGGCAGGGAGGAGAGGGGAAAAATAGAGCTTTTTTAGAATTATTTATCCATACTTATTTATCTAATTTTATAGCTTTGTCTTGCTTTTGCTTTGGATTACATGTTTGGGTTGGTTTGGAGCGACCAAAAATCTTTTTAGTGCTCTGGTCCCGTCTTGATTTAGCCCTTATGTAACTATAACTGCGCCCACAAGTACACAAGGACCTGAATCCATCAAGCAACGGCACAATTACTAAACTTTCCCCGGTCTTCTAACAGTGAAAGAGAACCAGGAACTTTTTTTTTTTTTTTAATTTTAAAAAGATTTTCTTTATTTGACAGAGAGACACACAGCTGAGAGAGGGAACACAAGCAAGGGTAGTGGGGGAGGGAGAAGCAGGCTTCCCACTGAGCAGGGACCCTGAAGCGGGGCTCGATCCCAGGACCCTAGGATCATGACCTGAGTTGTCGAAGGCAGATGCTTAAAGACAGAGCCACCCAGGCGCCCCGAGAACCAGGGACTTTAAACAAAAATAAATTTAAAATGGATCTGCCAGCCTTCCGAACAAGGATTCTGTGTAGCTCTAGTTCCTAGGATCCTCTCGTATTTAGTTTGACTTCCCCCTGAGAAGAGTAATTATGTCTTAAAGTTGCAGAAGAGGAGTAAGAGGGGGAGAATCCTCTATCGCTCCCTTAAATCAAATGTTCTCCTGATTATTGTCTTTCATGAGTTTCAGAATACTACTTCCAACTCCACCTATGAGTTTGGAAAATCATGATGCTATATAGATAACAGAAAAAAAAAAAAGACTAATTTTTTTCCATTTAAAGTATCTGATCCACAGGTAACAGTATGGGGCTTATTAAATGCTTTTCCCTATATCTGAAATTTTCAGTAATAAAAAGTTTAAAAAGTATTTGAACCAGCACTAAAAAAACAAAACAAAACTTTATCTTTCCTAGAGAATTCTAAGAGGTAGAGCAAATGGATTATTTTAAAATCTAGATGCTGTTTATATGTGAAAAAAACAAGCATTTAAAATGAGCATTGACCTGCAGTTGCTCCTGGGCCATAAGCTCGGAACTTACTGCTTCTTGATGGTGGAGCCACACAGTCATTCACACATGTCTCATTTGCATTTCACAACCACATGTGCTTCTTGGGAGTCATCCTGGGGTCCAGACTTTTAGCTGCTCACACACTGTGCAAGTCAAACTCCTTAAAGTACCCTAGAGCACAAGCCTGGACACTTAATTGTTTCTGAGTACAATGTGATGGTGGGTGCTGGCGGGGATCTAAAACATGTTTGGGCTTGGCCATGGTGATAATGTACAGACAGGCAGGAGGTCTTCATGGCAGTTCAATGCTGGAAATGGTGGAGAAACACTGTAGAATGAGGGGAGTTCTTTTCCCACCTTTGCCTTATAAAATCTTAGGCAGCAAGATTTTTGCACGATGGTGTGGGGTAAGTAGTGTGGAGATAATATATAAGATAAGAAGGCTATAAAATCCTGTAAAGGGGGTAGCAGGGGACTGACACGGACAGAATATAGACTTATAACTATTGTTTCATCATTACCAAATCCACCCTGCTCTCAACTCCACTGCCATGACTAGATGATGCTGAATTCACTGAGTAATCTGAAAGACTAGCAATATTTGGGTTTGGTGATTGCTAACTTTAGACCTCATAAATATTATGTAACTCTAGTAATTTTGCCTCTAGCCAACCAGCCTGACTGCAATTTTCAGCCACAAGTGGCAAACTGACACTGAGAATTTATGAGCTCTGCTGTATTAGTAATGCACATTTCCTTTTGAATTATTCTAGCCTGTAGCCTGAAGCAGATTATTAATTATCATTCCTTTTGCCACACAAGTCTGAAGATCTACAAGTGGCTCAGGAAGCTACATGAATATTTCTCAACGTCTTAAGTAGGTTGGTAAATAAAAGTCCACGTAAGACAAATGGAAAACAGATGCGTTTTTTTGTATGTCTAGAATTTTTAAGCCATTTTAGCTAATTAAAATTTTGTCCCAGTGACAGTGTGTCCATAGAAAATGATTCCCTGTCTTATTAGAGATGATTTTCACTTTACTATTAAAAATGCATATTGTACAGTTTTCTTGAAGCACAGTATTCAGGTAGTCGATCTATACTATGGATAAAGTTAGTTCTACATCAAGATAAATATGTGGTCTTTGCTGTTTGGGAAGCACTTTCCTACATAAACCATGGGGCTAAGTTCCCAGGCTATCCCTTTGCCTCTAATGTAACTGAAATACTACACATCTGCAATGAAAACAAAAAGCTAGAAACAATTCAGTTGCAAGGCACCTACTATTTTAGCTACATTATGGGTTTTCTGAGCTAGCCTGGGAATGTTGCTGCCATTTACAAAGCAGTTTTTCTCAAGAATGATGTGTTTCCCGTTGGTGGACAATTAGGGAAAGTAAACAGTCTACTCTACTGCCTCCTACCTCCCATTCAAGCCCCAGCCAGAAAGCGGACGGAGGCTTGAGTGGCCCTGAAAACACTAGAGAAAAGAGAAGGCCAAGTGTCATCCCTTCCCATAAAGTCTGTACCTGCACAAGGTCAGGATTCTCATGTTGCGTCAGCTTCCAACTTCTAGAGCAAGTGAAAGGAAACAAGAAGTTCAATCAATGCCCTTACCTATTCCTCAGTCCCAGAATGAACACCTCAAGCCTCAGGACAGCCACCCTGACAGTGAAACATGGTGGTACTGGGGGACTATGTCACTGTATCCAAAGTTCACCAATAGGGGCAGGAGGTCTAGTTAATAATTGTTTCTAAATCAGAGCCAGGGGAACTGAGCTGTCTAGCTTCAGTTCCAGTTCTAAGATTCACCACCTCTCAACTTTCAGCAAGTTACTTTACCATTCTGTGCCTCGGTTTCTTCATTTGTTAAAAAAATGGGAAAAACCGTTATAAGGATTAAGTAAGTTCTTATGTCTTAAGTACTTATTAGTACTTATTAGTACAGCGCCTGGCCCATAGCAATCAATAAGTTATCACTCAATATAGGTTTATAATATCACACGAATGAAAAGTTACAAAAATGCTCTTTTTTTAAAGTAAGCTCTAAGGCCCATCATGGAGCTTGAACTCATGACCCGGAGATCAAGAGTTGCATGCTCTACTAACTGAGCCAGCCAGGGGCACCTCTTTCCTTTTCAGAGGCTGTATTATTTTTTTTCTGGTCTTCAGAGTAGTAGTTAGGAAGGAGGGTGTAATTTAGCAAGTAGACATTAATAACAAGAAGGAGTTTAGGTACTCTGAATACTCCTACACACCCCTGCCCCACGTACACACTCCTCAAACAAAACTCAGATGTTTAAATTACAAGTACATATGTGTAATAAACAGTGAACTTATTTTACCTATGTTGTTTTTACTAATAATATTTTAAAAGAAAGCATTTTAAAAGAAAATGCAAGTAGAGATGAGAATGTGGAGCAACAGAAACACATTCTACCGGAGAAAGTGCTGATTGGTATAACCACCTTGGAAAACTGTTTGTCTATGAAGTTGCTGGTTCACTCCTAGATATATACACAATAGAAATGCATACTGAGGTGCACCAAAAGACATGCACAAGAATGTCTGTAATGGAAAAAAGTGCAAATAACTAAAATGTCCATCAACAATAAATGGATAAATTATGACAATTTTGTAAAATGAAAAGATTATACAACAACCAAAATGAATGAACTACAGTTACAGACAACAATATGGATGGATTTTTAAACTGTAAAGTAAGTCAAAGAAGTCAGACACACCAAAAAGTACACCTACTGTATGAGTCTATTTACAGAAAGTTCAAAATCAGGCAAAACTGAGTTATACTGTTAAGGAATTTTACATGGGGGTAAAACTATAAATGAAAGCAAGGAAGTGAATATTATTAAGGTCAAGAGTGTGATTACCTAAGAGATGGAAGAGATTTGAGCTGGAAAAAGCATTCAGAGTTCTTCTGGGGTGTAGCCAATGTTTGATTTTTTTTTTTTTTAACTGGCAAGTAGTTACATAGGTGTCTGCTTTATAACCACTTATTAAATTGTACATTTGTTTTACCCATGTTTCTCCCCTATGCATTATACTTCACAATAAAGTGCTAGAAGGACAGGAGGGAAGAAGGCAGAAAAATAAGGAAGGAAGAAAGGGAGAAACAGAATAAATAAAGTCAGAACTAGAAAACAAACAAAAGGAGGGAAAACATTGTAACAATCAGGTTTCTGTATATTATAATGCAAGTAATTTGAAATATTTATTAATACGTGAAATTCAAGCAGATTTTTAATCAAGGAAAATTAAAAATCTGCAATAATTTTTACTATTTAGTGAAAAAATTAGTAGCATAGTTGTCTATGCTATTAAATTGACTAGGCTATGAGAAATTTATATTTGAAAATTTTTCAAATGAATTCTTGTAATTACTCTATTACTTCAAACTAGTTAATAAATACCCTTGATGACCATGTAACTATATTCTTATTCCAGAGCTTTTTAATTGATATAATGCACATGGGACAACTATACTACTTGCTGAAGCAGAAAAAGCTACAAATTCTCCTAGCAGGAAAACTATCCTTTCAAAAGCTGTATAATAACAACAATAATAACACAGCTGACATGTTGTAGCAATTTGCAAAGTAACTTCATACATATTTAATATGGTGTAACAACATGTGTAACGGTAAACTGGGAAGATATACTTAGTTTACAGGCAAAACCCCCTGAGACTCATGGAGCTTCAGGGATTTGCCCAAGATCACAAAAATTTAAAGTGACAAATGTGGGTTTCAAACCTAAGCCAATTTTTTTTTAAAGTTCTTATTTACAGAAATTTCAAACACCCACAAAAGTAGACATTAGTATAACAAACTCCCATATACCCATTATCCAGCTTTAACAATTATCCACTCATGCTGATCTCATTTTATCTATAACCATTCTCCCTTCCCACAGAATTATCTGGAAGCCAATCCCAGACATTATATCATTTCATCTCAAATACTTAAGAATGTGTATCTAAATGATGAAAAGTCTCTTTAATGATTTAAGAATATAATCTTATCAGACCTAATTCCTTAGTAATTCCTTAAGTAATTCCTAAGTAATTCCTTAATATCATCAAATATTTAGATAGTCTTCAGGTAGTCTCCTTTTGGCATATTTATATGACAATTATATATGTATTACATACAAATATGTATAAAATTATATATATAATTTTTTAGATTAAACAAATGGTTTTGTTAAAATAGGATCCAGGGGCCTTGGAGTGGCTCAGTTGGTTAAGTGACTGACTCTTCAGTTTCCATTTAGGTCATGACCTTGGGGTCCTGGGATTGACCCCTGTGTTGGGTTCTGAGCTCAGCGATGAGTTCAGGGAAGAGTCTGCTGGAGTTTCTCTCTCCCTCTCCCTTTGCCCCTCTGCGTGCTTGCTTGTGCTTGCTTGTGCTCTCACTAATAAATAAATCTATAAATAAATAAATAAATAGATAGATAAGATCCAAATAAGGTCTACCCATCCATTTGATTGACATGTCTCTTATGTGTGTGTGTTTTTTTAAAAAGATATTTTATTTATTTATTTCACAGAGAGAGATCACAACTGGGCAGAGAGGCAGGCAGAGAGAGAGGGGGAATCCCTGCTAAGCAGGGAGCCCAACATGGGGCTCGATCCCAGGACCCCAAGATCGTGACCTGAGCCGAAGACAGAGGCTTAACCCACTGAGCCACCCAGGCACCCCTCTTATGTGTGTTTTAATCAATTCCTCTCTCTCTCTCTCTTTTTTTTTCCTCCACGCAATTTATTTGTTAAGGAAAAGAATTTCTTTGTTCCTAGCACCTCCACATTCTGGAATTCACTAGTTGTACCTCAGTGGTGTCATTTAACATGTTTCCCTGTATCTTATATTTCCTATCAACTGATATTAAAACTAGGAATGCATTTTAATTCAAGTTCAGGTTTTTTGGTAAGAGTATTTAATGGGTTGGTGGTGTGCTCTGACAGCTTTCTCTTTTTGTGATGTTGACAGCCATTTATGGTCAGTGCCTCGATGCATTAACTCATTAGGGGTTTGCCAAGTGGTGATATTTTATCAGTCCTTCTTCTTTCATTGGCAAGAATACCTCTATACAGAAAACCTTTCTTTCATCAAAGTAGTTGGTCAACCTCAGGTTCAGTTCATACATGAAATCAAGCTAAAGACTTGATTCTTTCCCTTTACTTAACCAGTTTTCAAGAATTAGCTAGTAAAAACCTAGAGTTTTGAACAACCAAATTCATAGTTCTTAATCAGAAATTAGATAAAATTTCTATCTAAAACATTCAGATGTAGGGGCGCCTGGGTGGCTCAGTTGGCTAAGCGTCTGCCTTTGGCTAAGGTCATGATCCCAGGGCCCTGGGATCAAGCCCTGCATCGGGCTCCCTGCTCAGTGGGGAAGCCTGGTTCTCCCTCTCCCTCTGCCTGATGCTCCCCCTGCTTGTGTTCTCTCTCAATCTCTCTCTCTGTCAAATAAATAAATAAAATCATTTAAAAAATTAAAATAAAACATTCAGGTGGAAAATTTATATACTTCTATGTAAGTGGTTTCTATATGAAAGATTATGTCAAGGAAACTTCACTTCCCTTTGAAGTCAAAATACTGGTTAGAGTCCAGTAAAACAGAAATATTTTACTTATTCTTATCATAAAGTAATCACCTAGGCTTAATATCACATATATATCTTCTCCATCCTTCTCACACTTTCATTTTGGAGGTGGGTGGGGCTGGAAGATTAGAGTTTAACAAGACTGCAATTTAAAGGGGGGTAAAACCCAATTCCAAATGGATTTTCTTTAGGAAAGAAACCCAAAACCAAAAGAAAACAGGTAAAATTAGCTATTGGAAATTATGGCCATGTGAATCAACCCTTGCTCCCCACATCTGGCAGCACTTAGCTCCCCGAGGGCATGCTTGGTGCCCTAGGGCCCCAGTACATATGTTTGACCAGCCGGGCAACAACAAAGGACACAGAGGCTAGAAAAAGAGGCAGCAGGTAACCATCAGGCCGGCCAAATGGCTGAGGCACTTTGACAAAACACACAATGAAGCAACTGGTTATTCCCATGGCTGAAAAGTCAAGGAGGGAGGGCTTTTATTTGAGGACTCAAATTCCACAAGTTGCCTCTTTAAGTCACTGGGTTACTTCCTTGTTTTAATCGAGTCCACAAATCCTCCCTTTTCTTTTAGACACTCAGTGAAAAAGATCGGAGACAAACTGTATAAAGCCACCTTGTGTTCTTGCCAAAAACCCATCTGAGAATTCAACTCGGCTGTTTTCTGGACTCTACTTCTAGACTGTGGAGGAAGTGAAGGTGCCAAGTTATTCTGCACACATACTGGCATTATGTTCAAAAGAGACAGAAGCATTCGTGAATGACATAGTCTATTTATATCCATTCTACAACTTAGATGACTACAGTACTATCAGTTTTAAATATGGCTCCTGCCTAAGTAGACATTTGAAGTAGGGGCTTTGCCTCTCCCACAGCCTAAAGTCCTCTTGGTTGGTGAGTGTCTCCCTTATCTCCCACCAAGAACCCTTACACTCCCCTCTACCTCTTCACCAAAACTATTAAAAACATACCAACTCATTCCTTATAATCCATCCTTAGCAAAACACAGGAAAGATAACCCCTATTAAACTAAGGCTTTATGGGCGAAATCCCCTTAATTCAAAGGAATGATTCTAATAGCTGGAAATTTCAGGTTCCAAACAGTGTGCAAGAGAGATATTTGGGGGCCAGTGGACCTTCCAATTATTTTACCTTCACCTTTGTTAATAATCTGTTTCATAAATATGAAGCTCTAGGGAAGGAAGAGAGGACTATCAATGTCTTTGCCTCTCCTTCCAGTGAAATATTTCTAAATTACAAATTTTTGAAAATGGTAAGCCCTTAAGATAAAATATTTCTAAGCTGTCACTCAGTATTTACTTCTTTTTTTTTTTTTTTAAGATTTTATTTATTTATTTGACAGACAGATCACAAGTAGGCAGAGAGGCAGGCAGAGAGAAGGGAGGAAGCAGGCTCCCTGCTGAGCAGAGAGCCGGAATGCGGGGCTCAGGGCTCGATCCCAGGACACTGGGATCATGACCTGAGCCGAAGGCAGCGGCTTTAACCCACTGAGCCACCCAGGCGCCCCAGTATTTACTTCTTAAAACAACTTCTTGACACTAAGCAAGAGGAAGACTTTTTTGATATGACATATACATATATATACATACACATATATGTGGGTGTGTGACTGTGGAATTAAGACATCTCTTAACAAATGGATCACATATAATTAAATATTTGGAGAAGTTAAACATATTTTCATTTCTATTTTTTTTTTATTTTAATTTTTTTGAAGATTTTGCTACACCCAACATGGGGCTCAAACTCACAACCCCAAGATCAAGAGTCACATGCTCTGCTGACTGAGCCTGCCAGGATATAGGGAAAATATAGGGATATTTTCATTTTTAAATACAAGAGAAAGATAAATGAAAGGTTTTATTAAGAAACAATATTTCTGGGGCGCCTGGGTGGCTCAGTGGGTTAAAGCCTCTGCCTTCGGCTCAGGTCATGATCCCAGCGTCCTGGGATCGAGCCCCGCAACGGGCTCTCTGCTCAGCAGGGAGCCTGCTTCCCTTCCTCTCTCTCTGCCTGCCTCTCTGCCTACTTGTGATCTCTGTCCGTCAAATAAATAAATAAAATCTTAAAAAAAAACAACAATATTTCTTGCTAACAACGTTACTTCAGTGTCTCCAATTTAAGATAAAAGACAGAAGGGTAATTGATGAGTAGATTACTACTGCTTATGACTTTATTACAAAACCAGAAGCATATTAAGGATTTGAACTGGGAATGCTGAAGGCTGGGGCCAGGGTTCATGGGTTAAGAATGCAGATGGGTTTTGCCTAGGATATGTCTCCTATAATGTGACAGTAATGTCGTGTCACACATCTTTAGATCCCCTTACTTTTTGCCTGCTTTAGCCCATTTCCATCTCTGCAATATGTTTGTTTGTTTTTTTTAATGTAGGCTTAATAATGAACTAAGTTGGGGTTTATGAGTTTGAAGAGGTTATTTCTGTGGGCTATCGTTTTTTCATTCACTTGCTATTTTGGAAAATGTTTGCCATAAATGCCCATACTATAGCAGACTCTGAAACCAGAAAACATCAACCCCATCACTGCTTTACTGTAATATAGACAGCTTCTCCTATGCAAGTCTGTGCTTAAGATTTTACAAATGGGCAGGATCTAAAAGAAGTTGTGGAGTTTTTACAGCTCAAGGATTTTTAGGTATATTTTCCACAAAACTTAAATATATTTTAAAAGTGAATAAATGAGTACATTTACAATTATTGGCAACAGTAAACTGTACTTCTGTTTATTTATTTTTAAGTTTTTATTTCAGCAATCTCTCCACCCAATGTGGGGCTCACACTCATGACCCTGATATCAAGAGCTGTATGCTCCGAGTGCCTGGATTGCCCCGTCGGTTAAGTGCCCGACTCTTCAGTTCAGGTTATGATCTTGTGGTCGTGAGACTGAGCCCCGCATCAGGCCCCATACTGGGTGTGGAGCCTGCTTAAGATTTTCTCCTTCTCCCTCTGCCCCTTCTGTCCCCACCCTCCACTTCCCACCCCCCACACCCCACCCCACGCACTCTTAACAACAACAACAAAAAAAGGTCACATGCTCTTCCAACTGAGCCAGCCAGGCACCCCAGTAAACTATACTTTTAAGGGTGACACATTCTCTGTAGAGTTTACTGAGCTTCTCCTGGTTTATTATGGTTTGACCACACACTTTCTGTTGAATTCTTATTCTTCTATTTTCCGTCTTTGTTCAGGCTGTGCTGTCTTCAGAAGATGAAGAATGGCTTATAGAGCTCCTTTAACAATAAATACATGACTGAAGTAAATACCAATCATGGTAAGTTTATGAGAAAATCAAGAATCAAGTTAGAAAATGTTTTTAACGTTCTTAAATTATTGAAGTGAATTTGTATCTATAATAGGCATTTAAAAACAACCTCAGTCCTTCCCTCTTCACCCCTAAGAAACTGATTTATCATCATGGCTTCAGTTTTGTTTGTTTGTTTGTTTGTTTGTTTTAGAGGGAGGGAGAGGGTGTGCAAGCACAGGGAAGGGGGAAGGGAGAGAGAGAATCTTAAGCCGGTTCAGGCTCAATCCACATACGCAAACTATCCACGGTGGGCATAAAATACATTACTTCATTCACTACCTGAAAAGCTGGAAATGAGAAAACATCATGCAAACTTAGCACAAATGACATATGCAGATAAATTAAAAGGGAAGAAACTGACTTTTTGAAAAGCATAATATAAGTCGGAAGGAAAAATCAAATACACACATATATATGTGCCTATATATGTACAAAATTACATATATAAAATCAAATATACATATATACACATACACATCCATACATACCCACCCATATATATTATCTGTAAGTACAAGATGACATCTGACGACTAACCCTAGACTCAGAGATACGCAGTTCTGTGTGTCAGGTTGGGAGTTCTCTAGTGTTTATAGCTACCCCAGTGCTGGCTCTGTGCCAGGCAGAGAGCTGACAATCAGTATGTTTGTTGAGTGAAGGAATGAACCCTGGAATGATCTCGGCATTCTTCACATTGCTTGGAAGGAGAACACTGGGATGTAAGTAACCACTTATTGCTATGAGTAAAATTGTCTACCCCAATCCAGAAATCTCATGCTTGCTTTCAGGACAAAATAGATAAATACAAGGATTAAGAAGTCATCTCCTCTGCCCCAGGATGGGATGCAGGTACAGAATTGGTGGCTCTGACTCACTTGAACTTAGGCCAGGTCACCCTGCCTGCAACTGTGGTTTCATTACAGAGCCAGAAACCGTTCACTCAATTGTGTGCTCATCTAGTCATTAAGATGAACATGTCTCAGATGAAATAAATCAATCAGAGAAAGACAATTATCATATGATCTCTCTGATATGAGGAATTTGAGAGGCAGGGCAGGGGGTTTGGGGGTAGGGAAGGAAAAACAGAAACAAGATGGGATCGGGAGGGAGACAAACCATAAGAGATTCTTAATCCCAGGAAACAAACTGAGGGTTGGGGGGGGGAGGGGGTGGTAGAGATAGGGTGATTGGGTTATGGACATTATGGACATTGGGGAGGGTATGTGCTGTGGTGAGTGCTGTGAAGTGTGTAAGCCTGATGATTCACAGACCCGTACCCCTGGGGCTAATAATACATTATATGTTAATAAAAAAAGAAAAAGAAAAAAAAGATAAACATGTCTCAGAAATGGAAATAAATGTTGTAGGCACTAGGACACATTTTAAAGATTACTACACATTGTGAAAATGAGACTAAGATGTGAATGCAAGAAAGCCTTACTGCTTTTGATATCAGTGTTTTAGTAGGCAGCTATGGGTTCACTGGGAACACTTTAAAAGCCTAACCCAGAAAATGAAAAATCCATGATGAGAGGGAGAAGGTTCTTCCATGAGCTACTTACTAAGTTAAAATATGTAGTTTTCCCTAGGAAATAATGGATCTCAGCAATGGCCACTAGTAGGACAAAAGAGAGACAACAAAGTATGTGCCTCATGATGGAAGCATATGATACCACCTATGATGTATTCTTGCCCCCAAACTGAACTTTAATCTGGTCAAACTCCATGATGGAAGTGATGGAGTTTATAGGAAATACAGGGAAAGAAAAATGGTAAATGACAGCATGGGGATCCAATCAGAAAATCTAGACTGAGGAAATCTACAAAACAAATGTACTGTTTTCTTCAACAAATAAATCACAAGGTGGGGAAAAAGAGAGAGGGGGAACCTATAGATTAAAAGATTAAAGAGACACATCAATCAAATGCAATGTGTGGACTGTATTTGGTTCCTGATTTCAGCAAATCAATCGTGAAAAAAAAAAAAAGGAGAGAGAGACAATCACAGAAATGTAGACACACATATTTGATACTAAAGAAGTCTCAAATTTTATAAGATTTAATGATATATTTCTAGAGTACTTATATTTTAATATTTTAGAGTTGCCTGCTAAAATATTTATTAATGGAATGATATATCTAAATTTACTTCCATAAATAATCTGTGGAGGAGGAGTAGATGAATATAGAAATGAATCAAAATTGTTGTGGTCGGGTGATGGGTCCATGGAAGTTCATTATATTATTCTCCCTAATTTAGTGTATGCTTAAAATTTTTCCCAAGAAGAAGCTAAAAAAAATCCGTAAGATTCTATAAGTTAACTTAAGATCCATTGAAACATGTCTATACCGATTCTCATGTGGTCTAATAAATGCATCAGTATCTACATTGGGTGTTTATCAAAATGCAGATTTCTGAGCTCTGTCCCTGAACTATTGATTCAGAAAACCCAGGTATGGAAGCTGGAATCTCATTTTTAACAAACTAAATGATTTCTACACATACTGAAGTTTCTTACATAAATGATTCTTATAAACATTAGGGTTTGAGGATCACTGACTGGGCATTTTGTGTCAGGTTTCACTTCTCACTTTCCAAGTGAGAAAATCAAAGAATGGAGACAAACTAGTTGGCCAGAGTTCACTCTGAGACCCTGAAATAGGTGAGATCTTTGAGCCTCTCAAGTCTTGCCTGTCTAGTTTACTGCTCAAACGCCAACTGAGCAACACAGCCACATTTAAAAATATATCATTAGCTTCTAAAAGTTTGGTTCAAATTCCACCGGAATCAATTCACCCTTTCGACCCTTCAGGATAAAAACACACATGCACGCACAACATAAGTATTACCAGAGGCCCATATAAGATATCTTTAAAAAGTGGGCTCTATCAGGATGTTAAGAAATAGTCTGGGGGCACCTGGGCGGCTCAGTGGGTTAA
Source organism: Martes martes (assembly GCF_963455335.1). NCBI lineage: Eukaryota > Metazoa > Chordata > Mammalia > Carnivora > Mustelidae > Martes > Martes martes. The sequence continues at coordinate 128,771,836 of NC_137890.1, forward strand.
AGCCTTTGCCTTCGGCTCAGGTCATGATCCCAGGGTCCTGGGATCAAGCCCCGCATCGGGCTCTCTGCTCAGCAGGGAGCCTGCTTCCCTTCCTCTCTCTCTGCCTGCCTTTCTGCCTAATTGTGATCTCTGTCTGTCAAATAAATAAATAAAATCTTAAAAAAAAAAAAAAAAGAAAAGAAATAGTCTGGCATTCTGATGGAACAAAGGTGTTCTTGGCCAAATCCCTGGGATTTGGCTGAAACTGAAAGCCCATTTTCATTTGATAGGGTCTTGCTCTAAGGTATATAGCAGGAGAGTTACCTGCTTGCCACCGGTGAAGATTATATGTCAGGAGGCCATGTCCTTCCCCTGGTTAGGGTTCTGGAGGCCAATTCTTAATCTGCCCAGAGAGGTCACTGGTTGGGCTGCGTGGTTTGGATTTCTCAGAGCTCTTCTTGTTTGTAAGGACACCCTTGGCTTCCATGCTTGGTAATGGCCTTTCAAAAGGTAACTGGAGAAAGTATGAGGTGGGCACATTTTTCTATTTATCTAAATGGTATATTCACACCCCTCCCCGCTTTTGGTATTAATCCAAGTGGTCTGATTTTGAATGGGGGTGGGGATTAGAATTAAATATAGAGGTACACAGATCATTTACTGAGCAAAAACCAGTACCTTCATTCCTCCCCCACCAACATTTTAGGAAAATTTTCAAACATAAAAATGTTCAAAGAACATTTTAAGGTAATTTTAAGGTAAACAATTTTAAGGTAATTTAAGGAATTTTTAAGGTAATTTAAGGAATTTTAAGGTAAACAATTATACTACCTAGATTCTACCATTAACATTTTAACTATATTTATGCCTTATCACACTTGTAAACATTTCCATCATTCATCTTTCTGTGGCAGGGAGTGTATTCCAAAGTAAGTTTTAAAGCTTAGTAACCCCTTCCCCCAAATTTCAACATTATTAACCCAATGTTGATATGTATTTAGAGGTCCTTTTTTTTTTTTTTTTGGTATTTTGAAGTAAAATTTACATACTATAACAGGCACAAATCTTAAACATATCATTTGATCAGTTCTGACAAATGTATACACCTGTGTAACCAAATATCTATCAAGATACATACTATAATCACACCCCAAGAAGTTCCCTCCTCCCTTCCCAGCAAACCCCACCCTCACCGAGCGACTACAGAAATATATGATCTGATGCTTCCACATCATCTGGTTAGGTCAGGGACTAAAATTATTGTAACACTTCCCAAATAGGATAACTTAGGCCAGAAAGAGATTAATTATTTTTCTCCTATCACAGGAATATAACATAAGAACCAAAACCTCAGATGCTGAACAATTTCATGCTTTTCCTATTTGACTATATTCCAAAGTTTCGCTTAAAAACTTCTAAATTAAATTTCAATCAAATTCATGACTTCTGACTGTTTCCAAGCAAATAGACAATTTTTCCATAACCTTTTATCAAGGCATACCTACAGGAATAGCTAGTATAGAGAAAAAGAATCATAAATGCATTTTAAAAAGAGACTAAAAATAATTCACATAGGAAATGCAATTAAGTTTAATTACATTGAATGCTAATACTCCCCCTGCAATCATAAAAACAAATGTTTGAAATATGGTCTAATGAAAGGAAAAGCCCCTAGTATATGGCACAGCTAAAAATAATCCATTTGCTTAATATGTGAATTTTCATTACTACTCTAAATCTAATACATCCCAGATTTCAAGAATTAATGATTCTGTTCATTCTACAATTTTCTACTCATGCAAGCAAAGGCGGTGATGTTATAAGAATATTCTTAGGATATCTGAAAACTATCAATAAACAGCATCTTTTCGTATTTGTTTAATAACTGCTGTCACTCTTTTTGTAAGCAGCAATCACAAGATGTCAAACAAATTCTGCCTTGACTGTAGGTACTGATAGATGTCTTCGCTTGTTTTTATTAAAAACAAAAAAATTTTCCCTGCATCAATTACCAACATCGGAGAAGGGGGTGGGGGGCATGGCTGGGATGCTCACCAGCCTCTGGGCAAGCAGAGAGGCAGCACGGAGAATCCCGGAATACCGGAACACATTTTTCTCGAGCTCCCTGGGGGACGCAGGGACTCAAAGTCTTAGATTCCCTTAAAGGAAACAGCAGGCGCTTGGGTGGGGGCAGGGTGGGATCACGTTTATCAGTCACAACAGTTCACTGGGCCTGGATCCAGGTAGTCTGCGTGTCTAAATTTGATGAACTATAGGCGCCACCAGGTAACAGTAGTGGTCAGGGAGCTTGCCAGGAACCTGTAACTCAAAACTGAAAAATGAAATGAAAAGACTACTTTGGCCGGGCAGTTTCTTTCTTCGGGATGCAATAACTGCGAACTACAAAGTTGAAAGAACAGACAATGCTTTGTATGTTTAAAAATTTCTCCTCCCTAATGGGACACAACATCTGGGCCCAAAAAACATACACATCACTTCCAAACTTGCATTTTAATACCAAACTGTCATGTTTCTGCAGAACTTCCCCCTTCTCTTCCTCCTTTCTTCTTTCTCTTCCCCACACTCTGCACGGGGGCTTGGCCTGTGGCAGGGAGCCAAGGCCTGCCGAGGTCTCGGGTGTATCCGGAGGGCAGGTATGAGGGGCAATGGCGGCGGAGCAGAGGCCTGACCCTGTCCTGTCAATAAACCTTAACCCCGACCTGCCAGGCCCCTGAGCTAGCCAATCTCTGTCTAGCCTCTGTTCTAATTGCTCTAAAAATGACTCTTCATTTAAAAGTACCTTTGTGTAAACACCCCACAGGAACTGACAGTCATCAGAATTACCACACAGTTCTAGTATTTGAGGAGAGCAGGAAAAGTCTTTCATTGTGGGAGGACTTTGCAAACAGTTTCAACTGCTGTGCGAAACAATGCTCATCACTCTTTTAGCGAACTCTGCAGGTGACATTAATTTGACTTTTAAGACTGTTTACAATGAAACGTTAGCTCTTTGATTAAGTCATTTGAGAGTAAAGATGGATAAGAGATTTTCCCCACAGAACCAGCCTGTTCCTTTTTCTTCTGAGCACCCCTGACAGGGATGTAAAGCTAAAGTCCTGTACTTCCTCATACAGGGGATGAGGCGTTCCTATAATCCTGAAAGGACCAATGTTTTTTTATCTAAATATGAAAATCCAAACAAACAAGAACTTAAAATGGGAGAGTCAGGGGGATAAGAAAACAAACAAAAATTTAAAATAGGGAAGTGAGGGAGATAAGAAAAGAGGTTTTGGAATAAAGGTTTTTTTAGTAACAGAATTAAATCAGTCTTATAGATTAGTATAAATACAAACTTCTCTTTACTAGTTTGTGGCTCAATTCTTTTTCCCTTTCTCTTTACAGTAATAAAACATTTATATCACATAAGTTACCGAGGGCTTCTTGGAATCGATTCCCTAAATTATTTCTCTCCCAAGGACAAAATGGGAAAGCTAGTCATTGTCCATTTTAAAAAAGGAAATCAGACTTGAATTTTGCAAATCTTCAGCTCTCTTTTGATTGGGTATGGGTTAAATTCTGCCTTTTAAAGTATAGCTTGTTTAAATAGCTCAAATTAAATAAACTATTATCTCTAGTAATTTATTACTAAGTCCTGACAAAATTAAAGAAAGCCCCCCCCTTTCCATTTTCTCCACAGTCCTTATCACCTTCTAAAATACTCTGTGATTTACTTGTTTATCGCCTCTCAATGTGAGCTCCTTTGAGGGTAGGGACTGTTGCCTGTTTTGTTCATTGATGCACTCGAAATGACTAGAACCGTATCTGGCACATAGCTAGCCCCCCCAAATAGTCTTAGAATTAATTGATAAAAAGTTGAACACATTAAGGAAACACTCTTAAATAAGGGTATTTATCTTATTTCTACTTATCTACCTTACCCTGTATTTCAGTATAATAAGTTACCTTACTTATTATACTAAAGAATTCATATGCTTTTTTTTCATCAACAACCCAAAAGCTTTTCCGCCCCCTCCACAACACCAGTTAAAATGCAAGAAGAAAAAGGTTTGATATTTCAGAGTTGAAGCAGATCTTAGAAACCACTTCAAACTGAGGTCTGAGCCTGCAGAATCCCCCAAGGAGCTTGTGAGCCTGCAGATTCCCAGGCCCCACACTACACCTACTAATAAGGAATTCCCATGTTCAAGTACTTTAGCATCTAGAAGGGTTAAAAAAAAAAAAAAGAAGAAGAAAAGATAAACTGATTAGGCCATGGCTGTGATCAGAATGCTGCTGGAACCAGGAGGCGGTACGTATAAATCAAAGTGTACTTGAGCTGAATTCTAAAGTATGAGCAGAAATGTGTTAGACGAACATCAGTGGTAGTATACGCATTTCACACAGAAAAGTGTTTTGTAAAATCTACAGGTGCTACAGCTTGAGGGAAGAGTGTCCATCACAAGATCAGAGAAGGTAGCTGAGGGTCAAAATATGAAGACCTTTGTGTTCTAAAATAAGGAGTTTAAATTTTATCTTACAAACTGGGGGAAGCCAGGAGCTCCTGGGTGGCTTAGTTGGTTGAGCATCTGACTCTTGATGATGGCTCAGGTCATGATCTCAGGGTCGTGGGATCAAGTTCCTTGTTGGGTTCTGTGTTCCTCGGGGAGTCTGCTTGAGATTCTCTCTCCCTCTGCCCCTTCCTCCACCTCTCTCTCTCTCTCAAAAAAAAAAAGAAAAGAAAGAAATATAAATTCCGGGAGTTGGGTGAAGCTCAGCTATCTTTCAACAAGCCCTCTAGGTGATTCTAATACACACTGAAGTTTAGAACCACTGGCATAGCCTGATCTCTAACTCCAGAGGATAGTTATCTTTGGGGAATGAAAAGATGACAGATAGACAGACAAACAGATAGATTAGACAGGAGTCTAAAGCCTAAAGCCATTGGCTGCCAACTAAGAGACATATCTAAGGTCACGTGACAAGTTACAACCAGAGTTGATTTAAGTTGCCATTCTTCCTACAGTCTCCTGTTTGCTACCTCTGTACAACATGCAAGTATCCCTTAAGGGAGCCCCTTAGATAAAGGAAAGACTTCTAATATAATCCATCTTATTTGTTGTGCCTTAATATAACAAGATATCCTTCAAACTCTGGCTGCAACTCATTATTGGAATCCTGCATTCTCATAAATATGTCAATACCCATGAAGTCAAGTCAATCACCTTTGCCATCTGTGGCATGAAAGGTCCTCTTATTTCCCATTGCACATATTTTATAACAACCTTTTTGCTTTTCTGCTTTTCTATCTTAATCACCACAGCAGGTCATATGCATAATAATCAGACACAAATGTATAGGTCTCAATTCCATTTACTGTCCTGAATCTTCTCATTCCAAACATCATGTTCAATGGCAATTGCATCTCCCCCATAGGACGCTTCCTCATATTCAATGACACCAGGACCATTTACAGGCTCTCTTCAATGTTGGGAAGGAGTTATTTACAGCAGGTTTCTCTTTTTTTCCTTAAGTTTTCATCTAGATTCCAGTTAGTTATCATACAGTGTAATGGATGCTCAGTTAAATTTCTATTTTTTTACATAAAAAACCTGAATTTTCTCCTGGAGGTTTTTTATTCTCCCTTCTAATTACTACCTTATCTTGTCTTGGGTTAATATTAAAAGGTTCTCCCTTATATCCAAGTATTAAATCTACTCTTGGCAAGATGACTAAATTCTACTCATTTAGCAAATAGTTGTTTAGTTCTTACCCTCTTGTGTATTTACTGGGGAGGGAGGAATTACTTATACACATTTCCTGCTCTAGCAGTCTCGAAAATCCAGCACCATGCCAAGGTTAGTATGAAAACCATTACAAATATAACAGCTCGTGATTCACAGTAAGTGACTATGACTATGGAAGAAAAGATGGACGCATTCCATCTCATCCCATCAAAGCTCATCCTATTCCAACCTCTAAGTGATCTTCTGTACTGCAGAGACTGGATCGCTAAAAACTACGTTTCCCAGATTTCTCTGCATACAGGTTCTACATCTGAATTAGGCTCTACCAATGAGATGCACTCATGGGATATTTGAAGTAGGAAGTGTGGTGAAGGCCTCATTCCTGTTGCTTCTGCTGTTCTTTTTTCTGCTGGAAATGTTGGGGTTTTCTGAGCAGTATTCTGCTGTACCATATTAGCTTTGTTAAGTACTGAGAAGCAGCTGGAAGTGGTGGGCTAGTTCCACCTGCTTCCTTGGTGGGTCAGTTCAGGGGAGCTGTTCCCTATGTTGTTCCTGCAGACCCAGCCTACTGGCTGTTTCTTTAACCTCCCAACAATTAGGAACACCCAGTCTCTACGCTAAAAGCATTTCTACTTGAAATAGCTAGATTGACCTCAGTTTTCTGCAAATTAACTCCAACTAGTGGGTTCCAATATTGGTAGAAAAAAGGAAGGGAGGAAGGAGGGGAGGCAGACAGACAAGATCACAACTATTAGGGAAGATCAAGAGAGGCTCAACAGAAAAGGTGGTTTCTGACATAGTCCTTGATATACAGATGGTATTTTGACAAAAATGAAAGGGAAGGGAAGAGCACACTAGACTGAAAGTAAAGTGTGAACAAAAGTATAGAGCTATGAAAGCCCAGGGTACATTAAGGTTTTTGTTGAAGTATGTTTATTTGGAAGAGTAGAATAAGACCATACTCCGGAAGATTTTAAGTGCTTAGGGTAAAGAGTTTAGATTTAATTCCACAAACTATTAAAGTTTTTGAGTAGGGGGAATGCCAATATTAGAAATGACTTCTTAGGGAAATTGGAATGGAGAATCAGGAAATGGTACAGTTAGGAGGCTATTATAAGAGGATGGATGAGGGGACGCCTGGGTGGCTCAGTTGGTTAAGCAGCTGCCTTCGGCTCGGGTCATGGTCTCGGCGTCCTGGGATCGAGTCCCGAATCCGGCTCCTTGCTCGGCAGGGAGCCTGCTTCTCCCTCTGCCTCTGCCTGCCACTCTGTCTGCTTGTGCTCACTCTCACTCCTCTCTCTCTCTCTCTGACAAATAAATAAATCTTTCAAAAAAAAAAAAAAAAGAGGATGGATGAGAAGTAGTGTGAGATTAAACCTCAGTGGTAATTTGGGCAATGTAAGAAAGGGGATGGACACAAGAGACTGCAGAGGTATAATTTACAGAACTTGACAATTGATTAAATATATACAGACTAGGGGAGAATAGGCAAAGTTAATTCTGAGGACAGGGGTGCCATTAACAGAAAGAGGGAGCACCAAGGTTGGGGGATGAGTTGGTTCTGGTCTGGGGAAGATTTACTTTGGCTTTGGGTTTATTGAATGTGAAGTAGTAGCAGGACCTTATGTGAGGGTGTCTAGAGAGCATTTGAAAAGGCAGGGTCAGTCCTGACAAGAGAAGTCAACCATATTGACTCCGGAAACTTATCTCATTATCTATGACACTTTATCTAAAGAATAAACTAAAAAGAAACTAACTATAAAGGCTTCCTACTACTCTAGCTACTCCTCATCCTCTTTTGTAGGCTTTCCTTCCCTGACCACCCCTTACAAATCAGTTTTCTTTAGGGTTCCATTCTCACTCCTCTTCCTGATAACCTACCACCTTCCCCTAGGGAGCTTATATTGTCAACACATGTCCATGACTTCCAAATCAGCATCTCTAACCCAGATTCCTCCCTAAAACTCTCCTTATCTGTTTCTATCCTCTGCTTACTAGAATCTCTCCTTGGCTGTCTCCAGGCACTTCAGACTCACCATGTCCCAAATTAGACTGATCAGATTCGCCTCCAAAGCTGGTCCCTACTCCAGTGTTCCCAATGAATGGCACCATAATCCACTCAACTGCCAGAAACAGATGCTGTAAATCAGTGGGTCACCCACAACTTATCCTTTTCCATCACCACCATCTCCAAATCCAATCTAACCAATTTGTGAGTCTACCACACAAATATCTACTAAAACCATTCACTTCTCTCCACCCCCCAAAATCCTGGGCCAGGCCACTATAATCTTTACCCCAAACAGCTGCAATTACTTCTCTATTGTTCTTTCAATTTCTAGAGTCATCATTCTGCAAATCATTCTACTCCTTGAGGCCACTGGGCTCTTCATACCATGCAAATTTTTACATGTCACTCCCTCACTTATGATTTCTTACTTGACTTCCTAACTGCCATTATTGATAAAACCTAAACATCATACTTGTGTTGGCTAGCTTTTGCTTTGTCAAAGTACCCCTAAATTAGTGACTTAAAACAACAAACTATTTCTCATGACTCTTTGGGTTGGCTGGGCAGTTCTTCTGGTCTGGGCAAGCTCAGCTGATCTCTGTGGTAATCAGCTAGGGGCTCTGCTGAGACCGAGATGACCTCACACCCATGTCTAAAAGTTGGCTCGGCATTAGCTGGGAGACGGACAGTAAAGACTCAACCATGTGTCTCTCATCATCCAATGGGAGAGCTTGGGATCATTCATATATGGTAGTCAGAGTTCCCAGGAGAAGGAAAGTAAGCTCCAATATACCAGTACTTTTCAAGCCTCTGCTTAGGTCATCCCAGTAGCCAAAGAACTTACATAGTCAAGCCCAAATTCAAAGGGTAGAGAAACAAAAGCTGACCTTTTGATGGGAAGGTCTTTGAAGTCACACTACAAATAACATACATACAGAAAGAGGAATAATTTGTAGCCTTTTGCAATCTACCACATACATGTATTTTACAAACTTCTTATGCCTCACCCACTTAAAACCTGACCCTTGTACCAGGACTCCCATCTACTTCAAACATAACAGGCTCTTTTCCTTCTAGGTCTTTGTACAAGTTGATCTTCCACCTTGAATACTCTTTCACTTCACTATCATTTATCCTTCAGGTCTCCTCTTGAATATCACCTTCTTTAGGAAGTCTTCTTTGATCCCCTAAGACTGGGGTAGGTGCCCTTCCACTGTGCTTCGCAGACTCCGTGCTTACCCCATCACAGCACTTAACACATGTAATGCTGATACTGTGTCTGTCTCTTATCTGTCTATACTCTCCACTACATTGTAAGCTCCCTGAAAACAGGGACTAGGTCTTCTTTATCATTGAAGCCCCATGCACAGTAAGGAACTGATAGACTCCTGACCAATGAAATTACCAGGTATGAAGTATTAGGACAAAAAAAAGTAAAGAAAAAGAGAATAAGGAATATGGATGAAACGTGATTCATGGGTAAATCAGTTTTCAAAGATTAACACTGTGGGGCACCTGAGTGGCTCAGTCAGTTGAGCATCCAATTCTGGGTTTCAAGCTCAGGTCGTGATCTCATGGGTTGTGAGATCAAGCCCCGCGTCAGGCTCAGTGTGAGGAGGGGCAGAGCCTGCTTGAGATCTTCTCACTTCGCCCCTCCTCCTACTTGTGTGTGCACTCTCTCTCTCTCAAATCAATGAACAGATCTTTAAAAAACAAACAAATCTTTTTTTTTTTTTTAAAGATTATTTATTTATTTATTCATTTGGCACAGAGAGAGAGAGCACAGGCAGGCGGGGGCGGGGGGGGGGAAACAGAGGCTTCCCGCTGAGCAGAGAGCCTGACGCGGGGCTCGATCTCAGGACCCTGAGATCATGACCTGACCTGAAGGCAAAGGCTTAATCCGCTGAGGCACCCAGGCACCCCAACAAACAAATCTTTTAAAAACAATCAAAACCCCAAAGATTAACACTGTTACCTTATGCAGGATTTAACAGAAAAATAAAAAACTTTGCAGAAAAACTTGAGATCTCTTAGCTTTCATCATATTAGAGGTGGTAAGACCCTGAGAACCATTCAACAAGTCTGGGTAAAGGAAAAGGATGGAAAATTAGATGAGGGTTACCTCTACAGAAGAAATTAAGAAACTGAAGTAAAATTAAAATCTGACACATACCACGGCAGTATTTCTGGCCAACATGCACCAAGACTTATTTCAGAAGTCAATAAAGAGGGGTGCCTGGGTGGCTCAGTTGGTTAAGCGTCTGTCTGCCTTTAGCTCAGGTCATGATCTCAGGGTCCTAGGGTCGAGTCCCGCATCTGGGTCCTTGCTCAGCCTGCTTCTCCCTTTGTCCCTCTACACCCCCTCATTGTCTCTCAAATAAAATCTTTAAAAAAAAAAGAAGTCAATAAAAATGGTGAACTGAACATGCATCATATGCTTTTACTGCTTCTCTTATAGATTAAAGCATGAAACGTTAAGACCAGATAGAATATTGGCAGCCAGGCCTCCACCTTTCAGGCAGAAGATTAGGAGAACCTGCTCTGGATACTCTGAACAGCCTGGGAAAAAAGACCTGAAGATACTGACTCTTGATATTGATTCCCCAGGAGAACGACCAACCAGATCACTCCACAGCTCAGAGGTGACCCACAGCGACCCACCCTCCACCACTCACTCAGAGCTTCCACTCAGAGTGACTTTTTACTTTTTATTCTGAAATAATTTTAGACTTACAGAAAATAGTTCAGACGAGATCGGGCGCATTCAGGGTGGTATGGCCGTAGACCAGAAAATACTTCAAAGGGAAACAAAAGTACAGAAGGTTCCTATATATCCTCCAACCAGCTTAATTTAATGTTAACATTTTATAGAACCATGGTTTTATCATCAAGACCAGGAAATTAATGTTAGTACATAAAATATGGATAGTTAATAACTATTACATATAATACTAAACATAATTAACTAAAATATAGACCTTATTTGAATTTCACCAATTTTTCCACTAGTACCCTTTTTTCTCTTCCATGATCCAATCCAGTTTTCCACACTGTAATTAGTTATTAAGCCTCTCTAGTCTTCTACAATCTGTGACAGCTTCTGTCTTTCCTTGTCTTTCATGGGCCCACTCAGCTTTTTAACCCCTCCACGCCCGCTCACAGAGAAGAAAACAACCGTGGATTTCCAGATATCTGAGAAACACTATGAAGATAAATACCACACAAACAAAAGGAACGAAGGAAGGAAGGAAGGGAGGGAGGGAAGAGGGAGGAAGGAAGAAAGGCAGATTCAGAGGAAACAGGACACACAGAGAAGAAAACTTCTAGAAAACTATTAATAACATGCTCAAGAAAAATACGGCAACAATGAAACAGGAACAGAATACTATTTAGAAAATTTTCAGGCACACAAGACAGACTCTCAGAGATTAAAAATATTACAACAAAACTGTAAGACCTCAACTGAAGGGACAGAGAATAAACTTGAGGCACTCTCCTGGAATGACAAAGTCCAGGTGGGAGCTGGGCATTAAAAGAAGAACCACGCAAATGAACATATGTTTTTTAAATGTGGTATGTGGGGCGCCTGGGTGGCTCAGTTGGTTAAGCGCCTGACTTTGGCTCAGGTCATGATATCCAGGTCCTGGGATCAAGCCCCATGCCAGGCTCCCTGCTCAGCAAGGAGACTGCTTCCCTTCTCCCTCTGGCTTTCCCCCTGCTTGTGCTTGGTCGCTCTGTCAAAAGAATAAATAAAATCTTAAAAAAAAATGTGATATGTGTTATAAAGAAGAAGCACGGACCACCACATTGAGAGAATATACTAGAGGGTAGAATATGGGGGGGTAGGAGAGAGGGTCAGGAACTTCCTCTGATGAAACTAAGACCTCAAGAATGAGCAGGCATTAGCCAGATAAAAGTGAGGAAAGAACAGCTCAGCATAGCGAACAGCATATGCAAAAATCCTAAGGAGGAAACGGTTTAGGGAATTAGAACACTTGAAAAGTAGGCCGGTAGACAGGAGTGGAGGGACTGGAGAGCTGGGATGATAAGACAAGGCCAGTGGGCATTAGAGGTCAGGAGTTTCATGGGAAGCCAACAAGAAGTTCTAAGGGGGAGTAAAATGAGCCAGTATGCTATTTATTTATTTATTTATTTATTAAAAGATTTTCATTTTAAGTAATCTCTATAACTAATATGGGGCTCAAACTTACAACTCCAAGATGAAGCGTCTCACGCTCCACGGACTGAGCCAGCCAGATGCCCCCCCCACCCATGGTGCTTTTTAAAAGGCCACTTGACTGCAAAGTGTAAGTAGCTGAATGGCTATTATCACAGTCCCTCTCATCTTATAGATACGTCATAATTTGCTTAATCATTCCTCTATTTTACTGGACATTTACAATGTTTCCAGTTCTTTGTTAACGTAAGCAATGCTGGAATAGACATCCTTGAACCTATATCTGTGCCAACATCTCCAGTTATTTTCTGAATATAGATTCCTAGAGGTAGAATTAAATAATTGAGTTAAGAAGTATGAAATTTTCTGGCCATTTTTTAAAGTTGTTTTTTGAAAATAAATATTTTGATTATTAAATATGAAAAATATACTTCACAAAGTGGGTATCTCCCCATCTATTCAGTTAAATGATAGCCACAGATAATAAAAAGATGAAAAATTTAGATTTTTATGTAAAAGATACCCCCATTTATTTTTTTAAAATGGTAAGCACTTGAGTCCCCAAAATCAATACTGTCCCAACTTCTTGATTGGGATGAGCCACATTTAAAAAAAAAAAAAACCTGACAGCAAGCAGGCCGTGCTTGGGAATCAAATGACTACATATTTGGGACATCCTAAAATATCTCTATGTAACGTAATCTTCCAAGGGTATATCTATTTGTGGTTGTACTTTTTTATAACAATACATTTTTTTGGTGTTGTTAAAAATACACTCACAAATCTGAAAGAAATGCTTTGTCAGACCATGTTTCTCCTGATGTGTGTGTTCTGCTCTGCCAAGCAGAGCTGTAGTTCTGCTCTCCCCATTTTCTCTTCTGTTCTCTCCCCTGCAGCCTCCTTCACAAGCAAATGTACCTCTTGCATCTCCTCTCAACCAGTGGCATCACCAAACACAGGCTCCTTTCACCTTTTTACCTCCTTCCTGCGTATTCTGTCTCTAGGTACACAAATCTCCTCATCTTCAAGTTCTTAGGTATTTATTTTCTCTTCCAGGATGTGAGCCTTTCCCTCTTTTTCTCCCACATCCCTTCACCCTCACTTTAGGCTTCTCTCGGACTCCTTGGCCCTCCCACCTCTCCTCTCAATCACTGACTGGGACTACTCCTGCTCCGGGTCCTAGTTCAGGGAAATCTGCCGAAGTGGGTGAGGGAATAATTGGGGCAAGGGTGGGGGTGTAGATGCATGGATGCTGGGCACGAGGAGACCAGGTGGCGAGCCAGGGTTTCCCAGGCCACTGCGGCAGGAGGGGGTAGGCCTGAACTAAAGGATGGGGCCGCCAAAGCAGGGAACAGAGGCCGAGTCCTGCTGCTCGACAGCCGGAGTGCATACACAGAAGCCACTAGAAACGCTCTGTGGCCTGGATGGGGTCTGAGAGTTGCCAGTTGGCCATACTGACCTAGACAGCCAATTAAGCTGTGTTCAAGGTCTGCTGAACAGAACAGTCTTTTAAACTAGGCTAAATCCCCTGTTAAGAGTTGCTGATTTTTCTCCCCGTAAATCTTCCAGATTTACAGCCATAGGAAGAACTGAAAGACAAATCAAGCAAGGGTACTGAAAAACCGGACACACACTCAACATCAGAGTTACTGTGCTTTTGGAAACAAACCAGGTTATTTGGTGAACACTGAGGGATCTAGTAGGTATGCTTGATGAGAATCTGTACTGGGAAGAAATTTAAGATCAAGGTCAGGAATGATTAATATGCATGCAGGAAGTCATCAACATTTAAGCATAAGCAGTATGAATCTCATTAAGTCTTCAATCACTTCCTATTGCCTGAAGGAACTGGTAGTAGTCTAATGATGAAAGCCGTAACATTAAAGAAGAAAACAGTAATAGAAAATGAATCTGACCCTTAGAAAGGGAGCTAGCACAAAGGACCTGAGCCACCTGAGCCACTTTGAAAGATTCTCCGAGGCAGCTGTGGTTTTTTTCTTTAACGTGCACTGTCTCCTCGTCCCCTAAGCTAGAAGCTTTTGCTGAAAAGTGACTGCTGAAAGAGACGTTCGAGGGCTTTCTGCTTTCCTTTTTTTAAATCCAGGTAATTGATAATCTTTCACACGCTTCCCAACGGGCCATCATAAGGCTGTTTGTCGTGTTGCCTGCCACGGCTGCTATCCGCAGAGAACAGCACCTCCCTCCGCCCCAGCCTCCTCCTGCTGTGTCGCTCACTTACTTTTCTGATTGCTCAGCAATGCCCTGAACAGCTGCTATTCACAGAAAATAAAGTAGGGGAGAAATGACAGAAGACAACAGAGGAGCTTTTGAAATATCAATTCCTAGAGGGGCTGGTTTTCAGCTGTATCAGCCAGTTGGCAGCGAGTATGGTAAGGGTGTTCTTTTCATCCCTGACCTATTTTCATTTGATCTTATAGGGAAATCATAAACTTACTGATGACAGAGACAGAGAATGATGCCCCAAATTCAGCATTATCACACTGCCTAAGAGAAGGATAAACGAGAAAGGATAAACAAGAGAGTGCTATAGAGACTCCAAGTACAAGGGACAAAAGGACCTCAAGGCTAATTTTCCTAAGTTAATATTTCAGTAATTTATAAGCTTTTTCTGTGGATGTGGTAGAAGTTTTTAAAGATCATGGTTGTATTACCAGTAGCCCTTCTTAGGGGAAAAAATCATTTTAGGAATGCCTACTCAATCAAAATGATGAGATTGTAATTGACTTTCACTTTCTTCTTTACGTATCTTCATAACATCTTAATACTACCACTACGAATAGTAAGGGCTTATTATGTGTCTCATGCTGTGCTAAGAGCCAATGGTAGATGGTCCCCAATAACCCGGCCTCCTGGCATTCACACCCTGGTCTGCCACACTGTGCTTTTTTTTTTTTTTTTAAGATTTTTATTTATTTATTTGACAGACAGAGATCACAAGCAGGCAGAGAGGCAGGCAGAGAGAAAGGGGGGAGCAGACTCCATGCTGAGGAGAGAGCCCGATGCGGGGCTTGATCCCAGGAACCTGAAGGCTGAAGGCAGAGGCTTTAACCCACTGAGCCACCCAGACGCCCCCACACTGTGCTGTTCTGTGTGACTGACAGCATACGGCAGAAGTGATGGAAGTCACTTCTGAGATTAGGTTATCAAGGACTGTGGATTCTGTCATGTGCACTCTGATTCTCTGTCTCTCAGAGCACCAGTTCTAGAAGAAGCAGCCTGCCATACTGTAAGCAGTCCTCTGTGTAAAGAAAGAGGTGGAAAAAATGGGAAGTCTCCCCAAGTAACTGAGGCCTGCTGTGAGTCATATGAATGAGCCTGGAAACAGGTCTTCCAGCCCTGAACAAGTTGTGAGATGACTGTATCTCCAGCCAACAGCTCAACAGCAACCTTCTGGGAGGTCCCGACCCAGAGGCACCCAGCTAAGCCATGCCCAAGTTCCTGGCCCTCAGAAACTGTGACATGATAAGTAATTGTTGTTTGGGATAACTTTTTTTTTTGCAAAGATTTTATTTATTTATTTGACAGAGATCACAAGTAGGCAGAGCAACAGGCAGAGGGGGTGAGGGAAGCAGACTCCCTGCTGAGCAGAGAGTCTGATGTGGGGGTCGATCCCTGAGATCATGACCTGAGCCGAAGGCAGAGGCTTAACCCACTGAGCCACCCAGGCGTCCCTGGAATAACTTTTAACATGGCAATAGGTGACTCATACCACTGCGCACGCATTATTTTTTAAATCCTCAGAACAGCCTAGTAAGGTCGGTACTTGTCTCATCCTGATTTCAAAAATGAAGAAACTGGAGGCATTGGGTTTGGGTTGAGCAGCCACCTCTTGGTTTCAGCTGGGGTCATGATCTCAGGGTCATGGGATCCAGCCCTGGGGTGGGCTCTGCACTCAGTGGGGAGTCCGCTTGAGATTCTCTCTCTTCCTCTGCCCCTCCCCAACCCTGTCTTCATGGAGATTACATTCTGATTATGAGAAACAGACACAAATACATGAAAGATAGTGATTTGTGTTATGGAGAAAATACAGGGTGATCAGGCCCTACCGCTAAGGTGATGTTTGAGTAGATAATAAAAGAAATGAATCTGTGAGCAGTGTAGATATCTCAAGGAAGAGTGTTAACACGCAGAAGAATGGCAAGTGCGGAATGTGCTGGACTGTTCAAGGAGTATCAAGGAAGCCACTGTCACTGAGAAGGATAGCTTGGGAGGATGATGTGTCTGGAAGCCGAATGATGAAAGTGCTTGAAGGAGGAGGAGTAGTGAACTATGTCAGGTGTTGCTGGTAGTTCTCATAACATACAGGCTCTTGGGATTTAGTGATTTGATTTTTTTCTTTTTTTTAAACGAGAGAAGTGATGGAGTCGGAGGATCTACTTTTTAAAAGTAATTTAAGAGAAATTAAAAATGGAGTATAGACTGTTTTTGGTTTTGCTCTGAAGTGGAGTTGAGAAATGGGTAGCTAGAGGAAGACACTGGCTAAAGTTAGATAAAGTTAGATGTTTTGTTTTATTTTTGAAACAATTGCAAACTTACAGAGAAGTTGGAAGAACAAAAATACAAAGACCTTTTCCCCCTGAATTCAGGTCAGCAATTCCCGAGAATTGCAATTCTCGGGAATTGCTGACCTGATGAATCACCATCACATATTCTTTAATGCATATTTACTCTGAACAAGAACATTATTATACATGGCCAGAATATAATCATCAAAATTAGAAAACTTTATCAATACATTATCACCATTTAATTCTCAGACTCTGTTTAAGTTTTCCCACTTGTCCCCAAATGTCCTTTTTAGCAAAGGGATCCAATTTAATTAGGATCAGGGCTTCCATCTGGTTGCCTTGTTTCTTTTGTCCCCTTCAGACTGCAATAGTTGTTAGTCTTTTCGTGACTTCCATGATCTTGACACCTTTGAAGGTGGCAGACCAGTTATTTGTAGAATGTCCCTCAGTTTGGGTTTATCAGATATTTGCTCGTGGTGATTTCAGGCTCTCTTATCTTTGGTAGGGAAATCACAGAAGTGACATGCAGATCTTAGAGCACCTACTCAGTTTTTATTATATAGTCATTAAACTTCCAATTCTTTCATTTATTTAGTTCCCATTTTATTTAGTGGATTATAAGCTGTTACTATCATTTATTTTGGTCCTTATATTGTCCCTGATTTGGCCAGTGGCAGCTCAGTTCCTGCTGGTTTCTGTGTTTTCACATGTCCTCCTCCTTACTTGATTACTTCATTCTTTGATTACTTTCTGGAACAGAATATTCCAGGCTCCTCTGTTAACCCCCCCCACAGCTCTGGAATCAGCCATTTCTCCAAGGAGCCTTGTTGGGTTTCTTTCTTTCTTTCTTTCTCCCTCCCTCCCTTCCATCCTTCCTTCCTTCCTCTCTCTTTCCTTCTTTCTTTCTCGCTCACCCTCCCTCCCTTCCTCCCTCCCTTCCTTCCCTTCCCTTCCCTTTCTTTTTAAGAGGAAAGTGGCATTTCGAAGCTAAGGGCGAGCAGGTGAGCTCACTGCCGTTAGTGTTCTAACATCAATGAGAGTGGGCCTTCTCAGTGGACAAAACTTTGGGCTTTCCCTTTCTCTTTCTTTCCTTTCCTTTCCCTTTCTTTCTTCCTTCCTTCATTTCTTCCTTCCTTCCTTCCTTTCTTTCTCTTTCTCTTCTTTCTTTCTTTCTTTTTCCCCCTAAAGACTTATTTATTTGAGAGAGAGAGAGTACAAACAGGAGGGGGCAGAGGGAGAGGAAGAGAGAATCTCAAGCTGACTCCCAAGTTGAGCTCCGAGCCCGATGCAGGGCTCTGTCTCATGACCCTGAGATCACAACCTCAGCCAAAGGACGCTTAAGTGACTGAGCCACCCAGGTCCTCCGAATTATGCACTTTAAATAGGTGGACTGTATGGTCTGTGGATTATATTTTGATAAAGTTGTTTTGTTTTGTTTTGTTTTAAAGAACTAAAAGCTGGGGCGCCTGGGTGGCTCAGTGGTTTAAGCCTCTGCCTTTGGCTCAGGTCATGATCTCAGGGTCCTGGGATCGAGCCCCACATCGGGCTCTCTGCTCAGCAGGAGCCTGCTTCCCCCTCTCTCTGTCTGCCTCTCTGCCTAGCTCTGATTTCTGTCAAATAAATAAAATTTAAAAAAAAAACAACAACAGACCTATAAAGAACTAAAAGCCTCCATACTTCTCTACAGCCACCACCATCACTTTTCTTCAGTTCCCTCCATTGCTAAAATTTTGGTCTAAGTCACCATGACTTCCTAGGAGCCAAATTCACTGACCTTTACTGAGCCATCCACAAACTTCCTCCTGAGCCTCTTTTCCTGGCTAGGTTCTTAGTTTCTGCGAATTCCTGTTCTGCTTTGGCAATGCCTCTCCCCTATAAGTCCCCTTTCAACCACCAGAGCCTGTGGATTTCTCCCCTGCATCATTCCTCCTGCATTCATCTCTCCCCCTCCTTCTGGTAGTTACTGAATTAGTTCAGGACCCCCATTGCTCTCTTTCTGCCAGTTCCTCCCAACTGACCTGCAATGGTTTTTACCTTTCCAGTATATCCAGAACACCACCAACAGCACAATGTGAAGAGAGACCCCACTTCACGTATTTATCAAAAAAACTTCTGCTGCCCATAAGACAGGCCCTCAGCTGGCTCTCAGGGTTCTCCATGACCTGGCCCTAACCTGTATTGCTAATCATCTCCTATAACTCACCTACACAAACAGGCAGCTCTGGCCCAATACTCCATTCCAGAGCCTTCTAACCATCTCTTGATTTTTCCTGTATCCACATGGTTTTCCTAAAACCGCCCTGTCTTATGCCCTTAGGAATGGCCCCTCCCCCAGGCTCCCTGTTGACCACCTGAGGCATCTGTCAAGATGCAATTCAACCATCCCTTCTTCTGTGAAGTGAGCACTCCCCCTCCAAATGAGCTTTCCTTCCTCTTATTCTCAGAGCCTCATTACATTTTGCACCATTAACTGTATTACACTGCTTCCTTCAATTAAATTGGAAACTGTAGTTTCTATGAGCCCATTCGGAAGTCACCTCCATCATGAAACTGCAGACTACCCCCAAACCTTCCAGTTCTCTCACTCTTCATTCCCATATACCTGTTCTTTGACCTCGCTGATAATTCTCATCTTAGAACAACTCCTTTCTCCCCCCAAACTATCTAACTCTTCTCTTTTTACTGCTATATCTTAGATTTTTCATTCATTATAATAGTAATGGGCCCAGAAACAAATGAAATAGACAAGCTCCATATCCTTAAGAAACTTACAGCCTAGGGTAGACTCTAAAATTCATTAAATCAATCCCTCTCTTGCCAACCACCCACTTCTCTTACTCCCTGGTCTTTCCAGGGCATCCAACTGGAAAACTCCAGTCAATTCCACTGTCTACCTTCACTCATTCATACACACAAGATGATACCCATTCGGAGAAAATCACGCAATGGCAATGAATGGGGCCATTACAAATACACTCTCTCTAATTTCACTTGGATCTCAACATTGCTGGGCAATCCTTCTATTACCTCTTATCATTTTCCTCACCTATTTCCCAATTCCCTACCTCACTTCACCTCCGATCTCTGCAAACAGGTACAGAAAGAAAAAGCCACTGGGGGGATGAGGAGTTCCTTCAATTTTCTGTTCCCTCTCCCACTTGAAGAACTATCTACATGCATATCATTTCCTCCAACCCTAAGGGAGATGTCTAGTACCTTCATCTCTTCTTATACATGGACTCGGCTGTCTCATTCGGCTGGCCCCCAAATCCTGTATATTTACTGGAAAAAGTAGCTGGCTCCAACCCCCTCTCTGGCTACTCCCTAGTTCTTACCCTGCTTGCTTACCATATTAAACCAGTGAAGGTCCCAGAGGCTGCAGAGCTTCTCATCTCTCTCTGCCTTTGGACACCCTCCCTGTCTCTAGACCCCTTCATCTGACCAGACCCTCCTCGGACAGCAAGACTCAATCCAGTCTTCTCTGTGAAGCTGAGGAATTCTCAGTCTATACTGGGTGATCCCATTGCACCCTTTACTCACCTCTGTCTGTGTATCTATCTTACTCTGTTGCAGTAACTGACTTACATGTCAGATTCCCCTGAAAGAGTGCGAAATCATAGAGGACAAGAAAATGGATTCCAAGTCTATGACAGTGTTAGTGTCACCATTCTTCATTCTCTAGATTCCTTTTGTGTTTCCACAACCATGTGGATCAAACCTCTCTCCCTGTTAATTTGTATACTACTGCTTTGTGATCAGAGAATGTAGTTCATATCATTTTTTCTTTCTAGAGCTTTTTGAGGTTTTAATGGTATAACATCAAATTTTATCCAATTTCATGTGTATTTGTAAAAACGATCTTTAATCCAAGGTATCAAATTTAATATTAAATCAGATTTACTAATTATAACATTCTGAACTTCAGTAACCTTATTACGTCTACTTAAATTGCCAAATTAAAGGCATGCTTAAGTTTCCCACTATGATCGTGGTTTTATCCTTTTGCTTTTAACAGCTCTTGCTTTATGAATTTTAACATGTTATTTGATTCATAAAGATTCATTATTAATAACTATATCGAAACAACATTAACTAGCCACTTTTTGTTCATTCATTCAAAAAATCTCTATGAAATGCTTATTATTTGTCAGGCACTGTTCTAGGTACCTGGGATACATTGGGGAAAAAAAAAAAAAAACAACAAAACTCCTCTCCTTATGGAACCTGCATTCTGGTGGGGGAGATGAGCAACAGCAACAAAAATGACAAATAAGTAAATCATACAGTGTGTTAGAAAGCATTAAGTGCTGTGAGTAGGGCCTTATAGGCTATTATAAGGACTTTGGCCTTTACTCTGAGTAAAACAGGTTTTGAACAAAAGAGTGACATGATCTGACTGACATTTTTTAAAGTTCAGTCTGGCTGTAGTATTGAGAATCAAGTTGGAGGGCAAGGGTAGAAACAGGGGGACCAGCAGTGGGTTATTACAGTAATCCTGGTAAGAAACAAAAGTGGCTCAACTCAGGGTAGTGACGGGGGGGGGGGGGTGACAAAATGCATTCTGGGTATATCTTAAAGGTAGATTAAATAGGATTTTTTGGCAGATTAGGTACAGAGTGAGAAAAAGAAAGGAACTGTGGGGTGATTCAAAGGTTTATGGTCTGAGAAACTGACAGAAAAAATTACCATCAACTAAGGGTAGGGAAGTTCTTGGAATGGAACAAATTTTAGGGAAGAGATTATAAGTGCAGTTTTGGAGTTCTGAACATGTTGATTTTGAGATGTCTGTTAGATATCCAAGTGGAAATGTTCAGTAGGCAGTTGGATGTATGAGCCTAGAATTTAGGAGAAAGGTCTTGGCTGAAGGCATAAATATGCGACTTGATAAATTAATGGATCATAGGACTGATGAGGTCATTAAGGGAATGGTGAGTGTCCAGAGAGAAAAGGAGCATGAACCTCTTTGTTCTGTCTGATGCTTTTTGCCCTAAATTCTCTTCTGCCCAATGGTAATATTGCTACTTTGCTTCTTTTCAATGAATATTTCTCTACTGACAAACTTGACCTTGGGTTAATTTGCTAGCTCAGTTCTCCTGGAAACCTGGTAACGGTGGAATGTCAACCACCATATTAATTACTATCACTTATGACAAAAATTACTCCAGATTGATAAACTTCATCGAGGCTATGAATAAATTTTAAATAATCTGGCAAGAACCTATACTTTGTTGTGTGTGGTGACTCTAAGATTTACAGGAGATAATGTACATGTACATGCCCGCATGTACTCCCAAGTGGCTCTTTGTGGGCCTTCTACTAAAAATTGGTTAAAATTAGTCATTGCTAGCTATTACATACTATAAACTGTCCCGGTTACCAGTGCTGTATGACAAGTTAATCAAAACTTGACAGTACAGAAGAAAAAAAGCATAATAATTCTATTATGATCCTGGATTATTTGGGCCAGGAATTCAAAAATGAATGTCTAAGACTGCCTGAGGTCTAAGGGCCTTAGTCAAGAAGACTTGAAGGCCGAGGATGACGCAGTGGTTGAAGCTGGAACCCTCTGAAGGCTCATTCACTCACATGTCTGGTGCCTGGGATTGGATGACTCAAAAACTAGGTCTCCTGACCAGACCACCTTCAAGAAGCCTCCCCAAATGGGACGCCTGCATGGCTCAGTTGGTTGAGCGACTGCCTTCAGCTCAGGTCATGATCCCGGACTTCCAGGATCAAGTCCCGCATGGGGCTCCCAGCTCCTTGGGGAGTCCGCTTCTCCCTCTGACCTCCTCCTCTCTCATGCTCTCTCTCACTCATTCTCTCTCAAATAAATAAATAAAATCTTAAAAAAAAAAAAAAAAAAAAGAAGCCTCCCCAAATGGCTTGGCTTTCTCACAGCATGGTGGCCCCAGGGAAGTTGGGTTTTTTACAAGACAACTCAGGCTCTAAGCATGACTGTTCCAGTGAACAAGCCTGCATCCTTTTTCAGCCCCTTTTATGACAGCCTTGGAAGTCACACAGCATCACCTCCCCCATTCTCTTTCGGTTGAAGCAGTCACAGGGCAGCCCAGGATCAGGGGAGAGGACATAGACCTTACTCTTCCATGGGAGGAGTATCAAAGAATTTTAATAATCTAATGGAAATGTTTTTTGTTTTTTTTTTTCCCCAGATCACATCTTACTTTAGGAAATTAATGAAAGCCATGCGTATTTTCTAGCAGAAATCTGCTTATATAGACAAAATTTTGCATATATCTGGGAAGTTCATTCCTTGTATCCCCACTGTATTCAAGAAACAGCCTTAGACTGTCACAACTGACACTTATCCCATGAGGAAGAACTCCTATGTCCACTCCCCCGATTCTGCGCTGCCTTGTGATTGCTTCAACCAGTGGAGAACACCTGCCACAAGGAAAAGGGCATTTCTTTTTTCTTTTTTTTTAAAGATCTTATTTATTTGACAGAGAGAGAAACAGCGAGAGAGGGAACATAAGCAGGGGGAGTGGGAGAGAGAGAATCAGGCTTCCTGCCGAGCAGGGAGCCCCACACGGGATTCAATCCCAGGACCCTTGGATCATGACCTGAGTCCAGGCAGACGCTTAATGACTGAGCCACCCAGGAGCCCAGGGCATTTCTTATGCTAGGTGTCGTCACAGGTTCTCTCACTTAATTTTCGTTTGGCTTAGATGACTTTATACCCTGTCCTTTTTTTTTAACAGATGAAGCAAGTAGAATTCAGAAAGTTTAAGTTATTTTTTAAATAAACTTAATTTTCATTTATTTTCATTTTTAAAAATATTTTATTTATTTATTTGACCCAGGGAGGGAGCAAGAGAGAGAGAGAGAGAGAGAGAGAGAGCGCGTGTGCACAAGCGGGCAGAGCTGTAGGCAGAGGGAGAGGGAGAAGCAGGATTCCCTCTGAGCAGGAAGCCCAAATGCTGGGCTTGATCCCAGAACCCTGCAATCATGATCTGAGTCCAAGGCAGATGCTTTACCAACTGAGCCACCCAGGTGCCCTAGACTTAGTTTTAGAGCAGCTTTAGGTTCACAGCAAAGCTGAGTGGAAAATTAAATTACTTTTTTCCATTCATGTGATAAGTCATAGAGACAGCATCCAAAATCAGATCTTTGCCCAGTTTCCTTTCATCTTATATACACTGACCCTTTGGATAGTAAGAAGCATATTTATCGTGAGCACAGGAACCGACATTTCACTAGATACAAAAGTGAGTCTCTTGTTGGAGTGTGAATGACTAATAGTATGAGACTCAACTTGCAACAAGCTCTGGGAGATATTCAATTCTTTCTCACCTTAAAATCTTCTACTCTAACATTAAGTTGTAGTAAGAATTCCCTAAATTCATTTTGTAGGGGCGCCTGGGTGGCTCGGTGGGTTAAAGCCTCTGCCTTCGGCTCAGGTCATGATCCCAGGGTCCTGGGATCGAGCCCCGCATCGGGCTCTCTGCTCAGCAGGGAGCCTGCTTCCCTTCCTCTCTCGCTGCCTGCCTCTCTGCCTACCTGTGATCTCTGTCTGTCAAATAAATAAATAAATAAATAATCTTTAAAAAAAAAATTCATTTTGTAAAATGCTACTTCTGTCAATAGCTTTTGGTTTTCTACCTTGAATCTTGCAATCCTGCCTTAGGATTCTGGTTCAACACTACATGATCCTTACATATATTTTCATAAAATTAAAGAAATAGATACACAATTAAAAATAAATCCACATTATTCTATACAACTCACTGGTCACTTTTAGAAGATAAATTTGTTATTTAAAAACTGATGAATGGGGTGCCTGGGTAGCTCAGTGGGTTAAAGCCTCTGCCTTTGGCTCAGGTCATGATCCCAGGGTCCTGGGATTGAGCCCCGCTTTGGGTGCCTCTGCTCAGCAAGGAGCCAGCTTCCCTTCCTCTCTCTCTGCCTGCCTCTCTGCCTACTTGTGATCTCTGTCAAATAAATAAATAAAATCTTAAAAAACAGAAAAACTGGTAAATAAAGAGAGCAAATCAAGCATTTAACTTTCCAGGATGAGGTCTATCAGGGTTAATATTTGATGAGAAAGTTTCTCTCTGTAGACATTTTTCAACAATAAATCAAGAAGGAATGATGGAATTAAAATACTGCCATTTTGCAAACACCAATGACCTAATGGAACCAAGTAAGGATCACCGGTGGCCTCTAACATCTCAAAAAAGCAACACCCTACGAAGTATTCTTCCCCCCACCCCACCCCCAAAAAAGTCTGACCCAAATCAGGTCAGGCCTTAGATGTAACAGTGAGTTTACAGAGGAACATTTTAAATGACCCCATTAGATACACAATCTGCAAAATCCAGAATGTGGAAAGCTCCATAGGGCAGATATACTAACCAGTTGCTTCAACAAATAAATTTCAAGGAAAAAAGTACCGAAAAGTGGGAAAGTAAACCTATAAGTTTAAAAAAAAAAAAGTGACTTTCCTCTCCTGGCCATGTTGACATAACAGTTATCAGAATTCCCTCCTGTCCTAAACAACTAAATTAACTAGACAAAACATAAAGGAGCTATTTTTTAGCACTGGATACTGACCAATGCAAATGGTGAACCTTGAGGGTAAACAAATGCACAAAGTGAACCCAGACTGTCTCCAGTGTTCTGCCTGGGGAAACCATTCCAAATGGCGGCCTTTGGGAGGTGGGAGCTGAGCAGCCACAGCACCTCGCTGCTGAGTGAGGGAGACAGAGATCTGGTTGCTGACGCTGCTGGAATCTGTGTGTCAGGGTACTGGAGGAGAGGCCCAAGATCTACCAGACAGTTGCTGCTGTAGGCTGAGTGTGAACAGAGATTCTAGAGGTTGCGGGGCTGAGAGAAGTTGGAGTTCCAGTTCAAACAGAGTCAAGAGACCTCCCTGGAGCTGAAAAGGCATTCAACTGAGACCTCAGAAAGACCATGCCTTAGGAGTAAGAACCACACATTAGCAGAGCAAAGGTAGGCAAAGAAAGACCTGGCTCACCGTTTTTGCAAAGAAAATTCTATTGGAAAATAGCTACACTTATTTGTTTAGTACAATCTATGCAACTTTTGCACCATTTTGGCAAGTTGAAGAGTTGCAAGAGAGACCACAGGGTCCACGAAAGCCTCAGATATTTACTACCTGGCCCTCTCTAGAAAAAGTTTGCTGACCTCTGCACTAGAGTAAGGGCTACAGTCTAGGCCTAAGGGCAAAACAAACAGATCCACTCTAACAAAGAATAAAACTAAGGCTTGTGGAATCAAAAAGATTTGCCAGTAATTTAACTGCCTGTCAGAACAAAACTCAACATATTTAAAGAAAAACAACATAACCTGTACAAGGAATTATTCATTATGTCCCATATACAATTCCACATTAGATAACATTTAAAGAAGCAGAAAAATGTGACCCACAGTCAAGGGGGGAAAAAAACATAGCCCTCACCTGCGCCCACCCCAAGCCAGGGGTTCTCCACACACCCAGCATTCAGTGAGATGCACCATGCACTGATGACAATGCAGTGGACAAGGACAAAGTGATGGTAGCCAGGCCAGACTGGGGCTAGTACTTCTGGCCCTGTGCCTACCCACACAGACTTATTCAAATCAAATAGCTGTTGTAACGCTTTCAAGTAACTCCTCCCAGAATACCCTGGCTGCTCCAAATCCAACTAATGCCACCACCAAGGCAAGTGGTAGTGCTCTACAGTCAACAGCTAGTCTCTGTACAATCTTCTTATCCCTTCTGTATCTATTCTGTTTAGAGATTCAGGCCAAGAACATCCATACTACCCATTTTCTTTTCTTTTTTTTTTTTTTTAAGATTTTATTTATTTATTTGTCAGAGAGAGAGAGAGAGAGAGAGAGCGAGCGAGCACAGGCAGACAGAGTGGCAGAGGGAGAAGCAGGCTCCCTGCGGAGCAAGGAGCCCGACGTGGGACTCGATCCCAGGACGCTGGGATCATGACCTGAGCCGAAGGCAGCCGCTTAACCAGCTGAGCCACCCAGGCGTCCCCATACTACCCATTTTCTAAACCCAAGTCAAATGGCATCTAGACATCCAGTGTGACAAGTAAAACAAAGGTCTTCATCAAATCTGCTAATTTCACACCTTATTGACACAGAAAATGCTGAGGATCCCAAATTTGATGCGTTTGAAGAGCATGTGAAGATTTTGACTAGATGAGGAATGTCAATATTAACATCCAGAATGAGTTAAGAGATGATTACTTTAATGTGGCTTAAGAAATAAGGACTTTGAAAATGACAGTAGAGGCACCTGGGTGGCTCAGTCCGTTAAGCATCAAACTCTTGATAGCAGCTCAGGTCATGAACTCGGTTTTGGGGGATTCAGCCCTGCTTTGGGCTCTGTGCTCAGCAGGGAGTGTGCTTCTCTCACTCTACCCTTGCCCTTGCATGCACTCTCTCTTCTTCTTCCCCTTCTCCTCCTTCTCCTTCGTCTTCTTTTTTTAAGTTTTTATCCATTTATTTGAAAGAGAGACAAAGATAGCAACAAAGAGTACAAGCAGGGAGGAGGGAGAAGCAGGCTCCCTACTGAGCAAGGAGTCCAACACAGGGCTCCATCCCAGGACACTGGGACTGTGACCCAAGCCAAAGGCAGATGCTTAACTAACTGAGCCACCCAGGCACTCCTCTCTCTCTGTTTCTAAAATAAATAACTAAATAAATCTTAAAAAAAAAAAAAACCCAACTCAATTAGAATACCTATATTTGGAATGCTTTCTGTTCTTAGTCAATATTTTTAGATAGTTAGAACCTGATCCAAACCCTAATGTGGGCTTGACTCTGGAGAGTAAATCTTTCCACAACTGCCTCAGTGCACAGAGAGCTTTTTAAAAATAGACCCTCTCGGGGCGCCTGGGTGGCTCAGTCGTTGAGAGTCTGCCTTCGGCTCAGGTTATGATCCCAGCATCCTGGGATCGAGCCCCTCATTGGGCTCCCTGCTCTGTGGGAAGCCTGCTTCTCCCTCTCCCACCTCCCCTGCTTGTGTTCCCTCTCTCACTGTGTCTCTGTCAAATAAATAAATAAAAATATTTTTTAAAAAAATAGACCCTCTCTAAGGTCTTTTGTTTGTATGGTCACATGCTAAAGCTTAGATGTTCCAATATCTAATATGGCAACAGTAGTCTTGATAACCAAAGTCATTTTCTCCCATCTTCAGGAACCTACAGTGGAACAACCATATCCAAGAGATCTTAAGTGCTCTGTGTGTGAATGAACCTTCCTTTTTGTTTCATATCTGTATGCCATATATCTATTTCAGGTTATACATTATGTTTGTGTATTTATACTTTGATTCAGAGTAACTTCTCATGTTATAGTATTGATCTGCATTGAACACAAACTGTAAATTAAAAGAAATGGTTGAGAGAACAGAAAATCAAAGTCAGAGTCAGTAAAACAGGAACATACCCTGAGATCACCCAGATGACAGAATTAACAGATAAGGACTTTAAAAATGGTTACTAAAAATATGTATGTTCACGTACTTAAAGGAAAAGGTAGACATAATGAGTGAACAGCTGGGAAATCTCAACAGAGAAATGGAAACTGTAAGAAAAGAACCAATCGAAAATTCTAGAACTAATATGTAGAATATATGAAGAAAATAAAAAGGGCTCTCTGTCTTTCAGCGATACATAATGAAAAATCTACAGATGAAATTATATAATATCTGGGATGTGCTTCAAAACAATCCAGTTCCAGGGAGAGAGTGGCTAGGGGTAAAGATAAATCAAGAGTAGCCATAAGTTGGTGATTATAACTAGTGATGGGTATGTGGGAGTTTATTTTACTGCTCTCTCTACTTGTGTGTATGTTTGAAATTCTCCATGTTCCAGGGTATCTGGGTGGCTCAGTCAGTCAAGTGTCCACCTTCAGCTCAGGTCATGACCTCAGGGGTCCTGGAACTGAGTCACCAATTCCAGGTGGGCTCCCTGCTCAGTGGGGAGTCTGCTTCTCCCTCTGCCCCTCCCCCTACCTGCACATGTGTGCACACTCTCTCTTGCAAATGAGTAAATAAAATCTTAAAAAAATGAAATTCTCCATGTTCGAGAGCTAAAAAAGAAAATCCAATCTCCACAAGAAAAAGCTGTTTTAACTGTAAAATAAGATGTTCAAGTGAAGCTCTGTACACATATTTTTATCCTTCCATCTTTGTCAAAATCCGTAAGATACACTGCATCCACTCTGAATTTTCAAAGATTTCCAGTGCTTGGGGAAAGTGGGAATTTCATAGTATTTAGAATATTTTCTCTTTCTCTCTCTCTATGGCATATGCAAAAGGTGCAAGGGTTTACTTCCATCAGCTTCCTTCATCTCTCCTATGGTTACACTGCTTAAACTTAGACACACACAAAGATACTGCTGTTTTATTTTACAAAATGAGATTATATTAAACTGTTCTAAAACTTGCTTTTTCCAAACAATATATGTTTTAGACATCATTCCATGTCAACAAATATAGGTCATCATCATGGTTGTTGGGGCACCTGGGTGGCTCAGCGGATTGAGCCTCTGCCTTCAGCTCAGGTCATGGTCTCAGGGTCCTGGGATCAAGCCCCTTGGGCTCTCTGCTCAGCAGGGAGCCTGCTTCCCCCCCTCTCTCTGCCTGCCTCTCTGCCTACTTGTGGTCTCTCTCTCTCTCAAATACATAAAATCTTTTTTAAAAAGTCATGGTTGATAAGAGACTCTTAATCTCACAAAACAAACTGAGGGTTGCCTGGGGGAGGGGGGTAGGGAGAGGGTGGTGGGGTTATGGACATTGGGGAGGGTATGTGCTATGGTGAGTGCTGTGAAGTGTGTAAACCTGGCGATTCACAGACCTGTACCCCTGGAGCTAATAATACATTATATGTTTATAAAAAAAATTTAAAAATTATTTTTTAAAAAAGTCATGGTTGTTGTTGTTGTTGTTTTTTAAATGACTGCAAGTATTCATCACTGAGGGTCTACAGGTCCTGCACTGTGCACTGAGATTTTATAATTTCAATGGGAGACAGGAACTATCTGTGCTACAGAAAGCTGTTTCAAGCAGAGGAAAAACATAAGAGCCTATATGGTTTTAGGGACATGCCTGACTTTAGAGAATTTAGGACCATGATTTGTTTATCAAGTATGTCTTAATCCATGAGTAACAAGCTATATTATAAGAGGGCTGGGAAAGTATTTGTTAAAAAAAAATCCTACTAGCAAAAATCCATTTCACTCTCTGGCTGTCAACATGAATAGAAATTAAGTCACAGGAAGATCCTTATTACAATACCATTTTCCAAACTGCACATAGACCACATCCCAAAACTGAATTCTAACTTGGTTTGGCAAAACTGAAGATACATTTTTCTACGGAAGCTATACAAGATAGGAAGGATCTCAGGTCAATTGACAAAAGTTTAAAGTACTTAATTCATGATGTACAACAGCCCCTCCCTGACCTGGAGGATAAATTTTTGAAAAACCATTATGGTAAGAGAATTCTAGTGGAAAAATTGACGGCTTTAGAGTCACAAATGAACAGAAGCACTTGTAAATATTTCTTTAATTTGTTAAACTAAAAAAAAATGAATAATGAAATATTAGTAGCATTATATGCATCTTAAATTATAGTATAGTAATGAATAATAATATATTCAACTTGAATATATTATGTAATATTTGGATAACAAAAATGCTCACCATATAAAATTCAAACACATCAAGCATAAAAAAGTAAAACTCAGTCCAATCTCACCATCTAGAAATGACAACTATGAACATTTGGGTGAACGTATTCTATATATCTCTTTGTGCATATACACACAAGAAAGCAAAGATACGTACTTTTACATAAGGGAGATGTACTGCTCTATACCCTTTTTTCCCTCAATATGTATCAATGACTAAGTCTATAATCTTTTTTTTAAAGATTTATTTATTTATTTGACAAAGAAAGACAACATGATCAGGAGGGGCAGAGGGAGAGGAAGAGGGACTCTCAAGTAGATTCTGCGCAGAGTGTGGAGCCCCACTTGGGTCTTAAACTCATGACCCTGAGATCATGACCGGAGCCAAAACCAAGAGTCAGACACTTAACTGACTGAGCCACCCAGGTGCCCCTTGACATCATCTTTTCTATCGGTTGCATAGCACTCCAGTGCATGGATGAACCACACTTTATGTAGCCATTCTCTTACCAATGGACATTTCAGATTCTGTCCAATATCACCAATATACACTCTTGTTCAAGCACCTTTGCATACTCATTCTATTGTTCTCTTAGGATAAATTCCTAAAAGCAGAATTGTTAGGTAAAAGGCGTGTATACCTTATATCTTGACAGACATTGCCATACAGCCCTCTGGAAAGACCAGACTATTTCACACACCCACCAGATGTGTCCTCCTTAGAGTTTCTGCCAGACTTGCCAACAGTCTGCCCCCTCTCCTCTCACAGCATCAACTCCTTCCACATGGCTTGTTTCCACAGCAGGATGGAGCTGAGGTGCAAGGGTTTACTTCCATCAGCTTCCTTCATCTCTCCTATGGCTACACTGCTTAAACTTCAAGCACTTCTCTTTTAGATTTCTTCCCTTCCCCCATTTCAGGTTTTTTTTTTTTTCTAATTATAAGTCTGATTCACAATTCAAATAACCTGGAATGAATTTTCACAGTTGCCAAAAAAGATACACAGAAGTAAAACTGTCTTATATTATTCTTGGAGAGAGATGGGATATAAAAAAGAAAGTGAAAAAGAAAGGAAGGAAAGAAAGAAGGAAGGAAGGAAGGGAGGAAGGGAGGAAAAATGGAAGGAAGAAGGGAGGAAGGAAAAAAAATCCACTATCTAGGCCTGTTATGTGAAGGAAACTAACATTTCTAATTTTTTTTTAAGGTTTTATTTATTTATTTGACAGAGAGAGATCACAAGTAGGCAGAGCAGCAGACAGAGAGAGAGGGCGAAGCAGGCTCCCCACTTAGCAGAGAGCCTGATGCGGGGCTCGATCCCAGGACCCTGGGACCATGACCTGAGCCGAAGGCAGAAGCTTAACCCTCTGAGCCACCCAGGCACCCCGGAAACTGACATTTTTAAAAAAGATTTTATTTATTTATTTGACAGAGAGAGAGAGTGAGAGAGGGAACACAAGCAGGGGAAGCAGGAGAGGGAGAAGCAGGCTTGCCACCAAGCAGGGAGCCCGATGGGGGGCTCCATCCCAGGACCCTGGGATCATGACCTGAGCGGAAGGCAGACGCTTAATGACTGAGCCACTCAGGCATCCTAGAAACTGACATTTTGAGATACTTATTCTTTAGGCCTACCGTACAACTTCTGTGCAGAAGTATTTCCATAGGAGGTTGCAATCTGAAAGGGTTTTCATTCAGTTATGAAACTGGGTACTTACCATGTTCAGACACTGTGTTCCAGGCCTTGCGGAGACAGATAATGAAGGTAAGACACACCTGTAAGAAGCTCCCATTCTAGGGGCGCCTGGGTGGCTCAGTGGGTTAAGGCCTCTGCCTTCGGCTCAGGTCATGATCCCAGGGTCCTGGGATCGAGCCCCACATCTGGCTCTTCACTCTGTAGGGAGCCTGCTTCCTCCTCTCTCTCTCTCTCTGCCTGCCTCTCTGCCTACTTGTGCTATCTGTCAAATATAAATAAAATCTTTAAAAAAAAAAAAGAGAGAGAAGGGATTCATCTTCCTTGTCCTTAAAAAAAAAAAAAAAAAGCTCCCATTCTAGCGGTGTGACAGAGGTGTAAACTAATATTGTCTAGAGAAGTATACATACTTTGATGCCAGGTGACAAGTGTTCTGGTAAAGGTACGCCCCAAGTGCTATATAAGCAGAGTGGGTTAGTTTGGCTGGGCAGAAGAAAGCAAGCTTAAAGGAGAGATGGCATTTAGGTGTGGCCTCGAGGGATGAACGGTTTGTCAGGTGAAAAAGGACACTGCAGGAGCACAATTAAGGAGGCACACAATAGTAAACCTTAGCAGCAATATGAAGATAGGGAACTGACAGGAGATGAGGCTGAAAAGATTAAGTAGTGTGCTGGAGCTGGCCTTGCATGCTAAAGGACCTTATCACAGCAAAGAAGACCTCCCAGAAGTTTTTCATCAGGGAAGCATCATAATCAGATCAGAATTTTAGAGACAGAACTGTGGTTGTGGGGAAGAGGATGGACTTGGGGTGGAGACCAGTTACAAAGGCCCTGTCTAGCCAAGGAATGGTAAAGACTTGTACTTAGACCATGCAGAAAACTGGAGGGATCCAAGGAATGGGATTTACTGGCATTAAGAGTACACTTATCATGATGTGCACCAAGTAACATACAGAATTGCTGAATCATTATATTGTACATCTGAAAGTAACATAACACTATAGGTTAATTATACTTGAATTAAAAATAAATAAGTAAATAAATAAATAGCTGGGTGGGATGGGATTTACTGGGGTGCCTGGGTGGTTCAGACAGTTAGGTGTCTGCTTTCAGCTCAGGTCATGATCCCAGAGTCCTGGGATTGAGCCCTGGGTTGGGCTCCCTGCTCAACAGGGAGCCTGCTTCTTCCTCTCCCTCTGTCCCTGCCCCTTGCTTGCATGCTCTCTCTCTCTCTCTGTCAAATATATAAATAAAATCTTAAAATAGTTATATCTTAAAAAAAAAAAGAAATGGGATTTACTAACTCACTGGACAGAGAATTTTTTTTTTTTTTATTTGACAGAGAGAGAGAGAGAGATCACAAGTAGGCAGAGAGGGGTGGGGAGGAAGCAGGCTCCCTGCTGAGCAGAGAGCCCGATGCGGGGCTCGATCCCAGGACCCTGAGATCATGACCTGAGCTGAAGGCAGAGGCTTAACCCACTGAGCCACCCAGGCGCCCCCAGAGAAATTTTTTAAAAATTGTGGGGACCAAGAGAACTCAAATGCTTTTACTTAGATACTGACTGGATGGCAATACCATTGATGGAGATAGAGTTTATAGGCCCAGAAGAAGATGTGGAGAAAAATACTCATTTCCATGTTAGACCTGTTGAGTTTAAGGTCCCTATGAGACATCTAGGAAAAGATACCGAACAGAGAGGTGGCATTGCAGCTGGTGCCCAGTTCCAGCAGACACTCTGTTCAACTTTTTAAAAATCATCTAGATTTGACAGTCAGTGAGGTAGATAAATTTGGTGACAACAAAGAGAGAAAGCAGCAATGGAAGTTCAGGACAAAATCCTGGGGAACAATATTTAGAAATCCAACAGTAGAGCCTAGTGAAAGTCTGGGAAAATCAGAGATATAGAAGACAAACCAGGAGAGACTGGCTCATGAAAGTGACCAGGGAGTAAAGGAGAAAGTATGTCCCACTTATTTGCCTTCCCCACTCTTTCCCGTACCCATAAAGGTATGGTCACTTCCTGGTCACTAAATCTCTCCCTGATGACACACTTTCTGTCCCTTTTCTAATCAGAAGATCCCTCTTTTAGTTGTTGCAGCACTGTGGGATATAATGGAATGGGTTATAGGAACCAATAACCCGACCTGGCTTCCCTATAGCTGTCTTTCTCAGGATTGTCCAAACCACCATTTGTCAAAATCATGACCAAAAAAAAAAAGATTAATATGTTATTTCTGTAATCTGCAGGGATTATATACATATACACACACTTATATGTGTATATACATATAATATACATGTGCGTGTGTGTTTTGGTTCCTCCTCCACCTTGACTATCTCCTCAGATTCTCTTCACCATTACCTGTGGCATACAAGAAAGTCTAAACACCACTATTTCTAGCCAAAAGAGGAAACAGAAAAGTAACTTGATTAGTAAACAGAATTTGGCCTGGAGCCCAGATCTTAAGAGATGTAAATTGCGGCTCTTTTCACAGGGTTGCACTCTCATGTTGACTTCCACTCTAACAACCAACCAGTCCAAAATACTGCTTACATCACTTTCTTCTTGCACGTATCTCACTTCAAATCTTCCTGTGTCTCCTCTTACAATCTGTGCGGCTTTAGTCATATTACTTAACCTCTCTGCCTCACTTTTCTCGTCTGCAAATCGGGAGTAACACCTAATTTATGGGGTTTTGTTTATTTGCTTTTCACAGTACAGTGTTCCTTTGTTTAGTTATAATCTTAAATTTTTAATTCAAAAAATATGGAACGCTTTACGAATCTGCATATCACCCCTGTCCAGGGATTACACGCTAATCTCTGTATTGCATCCTTCCGATTTTAGTATAGGTGCTGCTGAAGCACGCACTAACTCATTAGGTTTTAAAAGGTAGCTAGCATATGTAAGGTCCTGACACCGCATCATGTACTTCCGTGCTAGGGTGAGTGATGTGAATTGTGTAAGACTGATGATTCACAGACTTGTACCCCTGAAGCAAATAATACATTATACGTTAATTTTTTAAAAAAAGCACTTAATAAATGGTAGCTACTTACTATGAAAATAATATTTACCTCACAGGGCTTCTGATCCTATATGCCTGACACCTAAGCAGTCCCTCAAAATATGTTAGTTTCTCTCTTTCCCAATCCTTGAGAGAACTTCTTAGTTCTTTCTAACCAAGATTCAGAACAAATCTAACAAGGATTTCCCTAATTTACCTGCAAAAGTATCTGCATATTTACTGAAGTCTCACCACTCATGCAAGGGTAAAAACTACTGAGAGCTACTCCCGCAAGATTTCTTCTCCTCTTCACTTTAAGTCACTGTTAACAGAATAATCACATGTTGCAAGTTTCCCCCAAAGACGTATTGTATCATGCCAATAGATACAGCAAACACCAACTGCTTTCTCTGTGGCAACTGGGTATCCAGGCGCATTCCCGAGTTACCGTAGGTTCATCTCTCCACAGCCAAAATAAGTAAGTTTGCTACACTAATCATACAACTGACGTGGGGGAAGAAGACTCCAGACAATGTCCCATAAACCTCAAGGAGTGACTGCGAATAGATGCCACGCAGTGACGCGGTCCAGGCAAATGACGAGTGAATAAATGTGTCTGTTCCTGCGGCGTGTCCCTGTGTCAGCCTGTGTCAGCGTGTATCAGTACAACTGAAAGTTACATCCGTGTGCGCCGAAATGTTTGAGCGCGGGGGTGTAACCCCTTTGAACCCGGGTGCTTAGCGAGAGAGCTACCGAGCAAAACCCCGCGGGACTGTTCTCCAGGTGCTTACCTCTGCGGACGAGCAGGTGGACGCCACTGGGCGCCGCCATGTTAACGCCGATCACGTGGTCGCGGAGCACTCCTTAGCCTTCCCGTCCGGCCCCGCCCCGCCCGCAGGAACTGTCCAGTCGCAGCCCTGCCGAAAACTGGAGGCGCCGGGGCCGCCCCGGGGGAGCGCGCGTGCGCGCGGGGGGCTGACTGCGGGAGTCCCGGCAGCGAAGCGGCTCCGGCACTGGGGCCAGCAGGGGAACCCGCGGCCCGCCGAGCCCGCTCCGGCCGCGAGAGGCGGGCTCCAGCCACGGTTCGCGCGCTCGCTCAGAGCCCCTGCGCCCAGGTGGGATGGAAGAAGCGTGTCAGGTAAGCGTGGCATCCAATATTTGTAGCATCAACATTTTGGTGCATGGAAACGTGAAGTCGGGAGGAAAAAATAAAGCACAATCTAGCGTTCAACATAGCACTTTGCATCGTCGGCCACTCTGTTGCAATTTCCCTGGATTGAGTTGAAAGGTAAAATTTGGTTCAAAGTCACCAGCTGCCCCTCTGCTGTCCCAGAAATTACATTACTCAGCAGAGACTCCAGACAAGACGGGAATCTCTGTGCAGCTGCAAAATCATTTCTGGGTACCCCAGTGGATCTGTTCCGGGGACTTCTCTTTCCCCAAGGACACTTCCCTCTCGACGATATTAACTGGAGTCTTAGTCCTAAATTTGACTTTTAAGAATGAGAGGATGACGTCTGCCAGTGGCGCTGCCGAAAGATGAAGCCTACAGAAGGCCAATTATGAGACAAGTGAGGGTGCTGTTGTATCCCTAGTGATGACGGTGCCCATTCTTACCAAATCCACTTTTCCTCTTAGCTGCATTTGGGGGCAGATTTCCACCCTGTCATAGACCAGGTATGATTGATCTTGGTAGCCTCGTGCCAGGCAAAGAACTTGGTATTTAAGGAATGTCTGGTGAGGGAATTCAGCTCTCCACGGAACCAGTCAAACCAAGGATTTACCGGTTTCCCAGACTTAATGCAGTAAAGACTGGTAAGGATCCTTGGTGATTGTGTGTGGTATTCCCTAATTAATTTTTAAGAATTTAAGTACACACTTGATGAAACATCCAGACGATTCAGAAATGTATAAATGAAAAAAGCCCAGGTCCCCTTCCTAACCCTCTCTGCACACCACAATCCCATTCTCCAGTCAGCCACTGTGTACATCATTCCATGCCTCCACACCACAGTCCCACTCTCCAGTCAGCCACTGTGTACATCATTCTGTGCCTTTTATAGGCAAATATGTGTAAGTATTTAAAATGAACTCACATCCTTACTATTAGGACATGCTTTTTGCACTCATTATAAACATCAAATCTTAGTTCAAACTCATTCTTTTTAATGTCTACATAGTTTTGATACTTTTACTTTCAAAGAATGAATTGTGGAAGTTCCTTGGAGGACACGTGCTATACTTCTTGGAGACCCAGTTTTGGATGCTCTTGGGTCACCTTGAAAGATAAAGAGAAATAATGTTTTCCACTGAGGTAAATAAGAGGTGTAAGGTTGAGAATGAAAAGTACTCCCACAGGTTATGTCAAGCTCTACCTTTTTCAAACTTAGATCAGTTCCAGGGAGAGGGCTTTTGAATATGGTGAATCTGTTCTGTTCTCCTGCAACCACAAGGAAAAGGAAAGGGAACCACTGTGTGGATGCAGGTGGCCCCACTATAGTGGAATCCAGGGAGAAAATGCCTAATAAGTTTGGCATAGAATGTGGGTATCTAGGATGAGCTAGAAATGACACAGATAGGAACTTGCACAGGTTATGCAGCTCACCAACTGACCTCTTATTTGGCTTATCTCATATGATATCACCCTGACAATAGAAGAATTAAAGGTTGCCAGTATGTGTCCTCCCAAATCATCAGTTTATGCGATAAACGCATACTGACCAGTAAGATAAAAGGCTAGACCACCAACATCTGAGATCCTTTGCAATTCTAGCATTCTGTGATCCTGGAGAGTCAGGGCATCAGAATGCTTTCATTTAGATGAGTAACCACTACTGACTCACTTCTCTACTCCATTTCTGTGTCTTCCTGCCTGTGAAATGAAGGTTAATTACACTGTGGTACTTCACTGATTTGAACGCCCACCAATATTCAGATTTTGTTCTTGGGATTCTTGAATACAAAGTTGAGTAGTTTTTCAAAGCCAGAATTCAAGAAATAAAGGATAACTTCTTAATGCCTTCAGTTTCTGTGTCCAAAAATTCATTCTTTAATGTTAAAATATTTTTATTAATTGTGATTCATTATTGTCTTATAGGTCTTTTACCTTGGTTTTATTTTTTACCTAAGTTCATGTCTTATTAGCACCTTTTACAATATTTTTATCTTTTATAAAAGAAAGAATCAGAAATAAATTCTGATATTCATATTTTTGAAGTCAGTTTTTCCTTCTACTTAATGATATTTTATTATAGATTTATACTATATAACTTTTTCAAAAGTTATATATAGTTTGTAATCAAATTTAAATTATATTGGTTTCTGTAATATATGTATTGAATTTGTAATTCAAATTCACATGTTTTAAATCCTCTAGGAGATTATGCAAGATGAAGTAAATCTCTTTAAAAATAAATTTTGTTTTGTAAAACATCATCCTGTAACTTGTTTTACAAGTTTAGATTTTTAAATACTTATTAGGATTACCTACAATGCAAGATACCTAAAAACAAACAAACAAACAAAAAAAACTATACTAAGATGCTTACATATCTATAGAAGAGTATATGAACACATTGTAAAACTAACTTGAAAAATACAGTATTTCTTACTGGGCACAAAGCAGATTCTATGACCTGCTGAGGGTAACTGGTACACTAGGGCCTGGACAGCTTCAGCAAGACTGTCATCTAGCCTGAGTTGCCTTCATTTGCCCTTCCTGACCTTGCTTCTCAAATTGGAGAATTTTGTCTTTTGATTTGATTTCAGGATCATTTCTTAGCGTTTTACTCTACGGCTTGAGAAGAATATTTCCAATCCTGCCGTCTGATTTATCTGATTTTAGTGTGAGGAAATACTTTTATTTATTTACATTTTTAAAGTCAAATGAACATTCTTTCCAGGAACTAGGAGTCCTGCATAAATATACCTGAACTTAAAATAGGGACCTGTCTCGGCAGCTCATTGGACCCCTGTAAAGTTAGGGTCCAGCTTCAAATGATTATCTGTTCAGGTGGAAAATTTCTAAGGCACTCTTAACCAACTAGCCGGCAGAAGGGCATTTCCTATGCCAACATTTGAGACAACCATGGATAAATTACTGAATAATCAAGGGGTATTCTTAGAGAAAATGCATAGATTCTCCATGTTTTTTGAAAAGAGTAATGCCATATCCAAGGCAGTTGTGAGAAATCAAGAGGATTTCTCCTTGCTGTGTGTGCCCTGTTTTCTTGATCTATAGCAATGCCAACCAAGAAGGAACCAGGGGGCAGGGGAGTGGGACTTTAGTTGTATGTGACCCTCCTGTCCCTCTCATTTTTTATTTGTCTAATGACATTTTCTCAGTCATATAAATTCTATGTAAAAGAAACGAAGTTCCACCCCTTCTAAGAACAATATTGTCCTACCTGAGCTCCTCCTACCCTGAAATTCAGAAAATGTCAGCAATCTATTGCCATTTATAAACCTGGTCCAAATGGGCTCAGCAAATAGCTTGCCACACTTTCCTTAACAGTCTGTCAAGTAAAATTGGGTCAGACAGGACTAAGGTGGCTTTAGGGTAAGACGAAAACTGTCCCAAGGGAGTTGTTGCTTTCCGGCCCAGTCTGGCCAGTATTAATTTCAAGTTGGTTCAGCCTCTTGACTTGAAAGATGTTGTGCGAGATTGTAAGCAGAAATAATGCTTCAATGGACATTGGGGAGGGTATGTGCTTTGGTGAGTGCTGTGAAGTGTGTAAGCCTGACAATTCACAGACCTCTACCCCTGGGGCAAATAATACAATATATGTTAATTAAAAAGAAAGAAAGAAAGAAAGAATGCTTCAGCATATAGCCTGTTCATTGTTGGAGCACGGAGGGGTGGCAAGAGCCAAGAGAAGGAGGATCTGGGAGGGCTACAGGGAAGAGGATGAGAGTAGTCCGAGATCTCACTCACTGATGCATCCGAGTTTTCTGATAGTATTTGTTTTGGTCAAGTTTTGCTTTGAAACTATGCAGGTTTGAGGAAAAAAGGCTTCTTTGACATCATCTCTTGGAACTGGCTCAGAGGAAAGTTGAGTTAAAGCAGAAGTGTGTATTTGCCACCATGATACCTAAATAAAAATGTGTACACTTAGTGACTGCCATCTATTCCATTAGTGATCCCTGGAAAAGTAGCAGCTGCTTATACGTTTCTGGAGAATGGTTACCCTTCAGAGTAAGGAAGAAAGGCAAAAAGTTTACTAGACAATTTAACAATCAATCAGCCAACAAAGGAATACTTAATGCCTACTCTAGGCTCCAAAGAGACATGATATTATTTTTGTTCTTTTTTTTTTTAAGGATTTTATTTATCCATTTGACAGAGAGAGAGAGAGAGAGAGCACAAGTAGGTAGAGTGGCAGAGGAAGAGGGAGAAGCAGGCTCCCCGCTGAGCAGGGAGCCCAACTCTGGGCTTGTTCCCAGGACCCTGGGATCATGACCTGAGCTAAAGACAGAAGCTCAACCACCTGAGCCACCCACGCACCCAGATATTATTTTTGTTCTTAAGAAACTAGTTGGAGAGGCACCTGGCTGGCTCAGTGGATGGAGTATGCAACTCTTGATCTCAGGGTTGTGAGTTCAAGCCCTATATTGGTTGTAGAAAGTACTTAAAAATAAAATGTTAAAAAAAAAACTAATTGGAAAGCTGAGAATGACATGTTCATAAGATTGTCCATAAAAAGGACCAAATACCCTTGAGAGGATAAGCCCATAGGAACAACTCCAGGGGTGAAGGGTTACAGAGTCTGGCTATCCTTGGCTGCCAAGACCTGAGAAAAATGCTGAACTCTAATTAGATAAGCTTCCAGGAAATTAGAACCTGTTTAATCCATTTCACTTCCCGCGAAGTTGAAAGTGAGAGAAAGGGATATACTTCTTTCTTTAGCATCTGTAATCCACAAGGAAAATGCTCTTGATCTCCTTGTTGGAACTTTTTAAAAAGTCTGTTTTTTTTTTTTTCTGTTTATTGAAGTATGTAATATGTGCTCTTTAAAAACACTTACAGGGGCGCCTGGGTGGCTCAGTCAGTTAAACATCTGTCTTTGGGTCAGGTCATGATCCCAGCGTCCTGGGATCGAGCCCTGCATCGGGTTCCCAGCTTAATGGGGAGCCTGCTTCTCCCTTTCTCTCTGCTCCTCTTCCTCCCACTCATGCTCACTCTCTCTCAAATAAACACAGAAAATCTTTAAAAAAATAAAAATAGGGCACCTGGGTGGCTCAGTTGGTTAAGCGACTGCCTTCGGCTCAGGTCATGATCCCGGAGTCCCAGGATCGAGTCCCGCATCCGGCTCCCAGCTCTATGGGGAGTCTGCTTCTCCCTCTGACCTACCCTCTCATGCTGTCTCTCACTTTCTCTCTCTCAAATAAATAAATAAAATCTTAAAAAAAATAAAATAAAAACACTTAGAAATACCAAAATATATACTATAGAAAGTAGAAGTCCCCAGAAAAGCTTTGTCCAGGTAATCAGTATTGAATACAGCAGGTTGATGTATATATTCAGCCAGAGTTTTTATTCTATGCATGTACCATTGACTGGACTTTCTAAGAGAAGGAACCTATTGTTACCATGACCAGTCACACATCTGTACGGGGTCCCAGAAAGCAGACCAGGCAAACCATCCGCAGACGCCCAGGAATGCCCACTGCTACCTGGGGCCTTGTTGCAGTCTACTGCGCATTCTCTCTTCCCTTTGCCCCCACTCTGCTCTTGTTCCCATTTCTTTGTTTCCACCCTTCTCTAACATTACTTACTGGTTTGTTTCTTTCCCTCCCGAAGTGATGGTACACTCCTGGTTACCTTCTCCTATCTGGAAAGAAAGATGGAAATCTTTGTATATTCTTTTACTGGCTTTATGGTTCTGTTTGCTCTATCATGCTTCGTGTGTTTGAGCAAAACCAGGATTGTGTGAAACCAGTTCATAGAGACCGCAGTTTGACCATGAATGTCACAGGCTGAAAATATTGGGAACTTTTGATATTTCTTACCGTAAGCAGGAAACAGCGCTCCTGGGTCCGTTAGCGGCTCTGCAAAACACACTGCGGTAAGACTCTCCAAAGCGGAGATGATGAAACAGCAAGGGCTTTAATAATAGAAAAAGAGAACTAGCTGGATGTCCCCTTCTCCGGTCCCACTCCCCGCCTCCACCCCCCAGACTGCCTGAGAAACTAAGCCGTTTCTTAACTTCTGCTCGTCTCTCACTCAACACCGTTCTCTATGCAAGACTGAAAGTGTCAAAACAAACAGGGGGGCAGATGCTGCCTCGACCTCTCTTCCCATTGAGCTATAGCTCCTCTGTGCTCACCCCATCCACTTTAACCCGGAGAACAACCTGTCTGGAGAGCGTTTTCCTCCTCTGAAGCACACACAAACATCCCTGCATTCTCTCTTGCTTGATAAAGGATAAAGGAAGAAAAGCAGCAGCTGCTCGGGGAACAGACAGCAAACGAGCCTCACTGTGGTGGCCGCTGCGGCCTTCACAAAGGGGGATTCAGAGAGCGAGGCAAACAAACTGCGCAGCCCATGACTGCCGCACGGATTCACCTGCCAAAATTATTAATTAAAAAGTCTAAAGAACTGTCCAGGTGAACGGAGAGTCTACCCAAAGCACGTTCTCCAACTGGTCTTTTATTAAGTTCAAAGAGAGAGAATACAGTTGAAGACCTGGAAAAGGCTTCAAAGACCATCTAATCCAGCCCTAACCCCACCCCTTCCAGCTTGAAGATCAAGACAGGCCCAGGGAGAGGTCATAGGAGAGAAGACACACCCCTTTTCCAGCCTGTGTACGTTACAACACTGGAGATCTTAAAAAATAGTTTTTTTACGAGACCTTTATGAGCATCTTACGCTCTTCGGATATTCATAAGAGATGGTGTTATGCTTTTATTGTGTTACATTTCTCCACAGGGTTAATGGAAAGCCCCCAAAATTATGAAATGAAAATTTTCAAAGCTTTGGTTTTCTATGTGGTGTCTGCTGATTCATAGCACAAGGGGGTCAAGTTTAGGGACAGTTTCTTTTGATAGCCAAATAAGGAGCGTGGTAAACTATGGTCCCACTGAGAATCGGTTTCCAAAGAAAATGATTGAATATTGTGTTTTTTCTTTTTTTTTGGTTCACTTTTTTTAATTAAAGAAAGCTCTTCATTAACTTTCCTTTTGGCAAGTTCTGCTTTGTGGAAGTCAGGCTGAGCACAGTCTCAGTGTTTAAAGGTGCCACTTGCCTACGTCAGGTAAACCTATTTTTAAAACTTACATGTTTTACAGTTATCTTTTATTTGACAATAATATATGTTCAGTGTTACTTGCTGAACAGTATAGTAGTAGTATTTAAATAAAATTTCGTATCAAAGTAACACATAGTTTTTATTTTTTTATTTTTTTAAAGATTTTATTTATTTATTTGACAGAGATCACAAGTAGGCAGAGAGGCAGGCAGAGAGAGAGGGGGAAGCAGGCTCCCTGCAGAGCAGAGAGCCTGATGTGGGGCTCGATCCCAGGACCCTGGGATCATGACCCAGGCCGAAGGCAGAGGCTTTAACCCACTGAGCCACCCAGGCGCCCCACACATAGTTTTTAAAAACATGCAGTTACAACAATGGTTGCAATGAAAAGGGATAGCCTCCCATCCTACCCTTTCCCAATCTGACTGGACTCAACTGGTTTGTTTCTAGTTACTGCTCAAAGGCATGCCAACCACAGTTTATGATGTTTGAACTCTGACTGTCTTATATATATGTATTTTCCCTTGAGTTCATAGTCTCCTATTATAATCTGGACCAATTACTTATAGAGATATTATTCAGTTGCCATCCTCAGATTTCTTTTTATTGGAATCAGATTAGCCTTCATGCTGCTAAAGTAGATCTACAAGTAACTTCATCAGAAAGTATGTGATGTAAGTTCTCTCGTTTCTTAGATTCCCAAAACCATCTTTATTTTACTCCCACATTTGATTGATAGTTTGGGTATGGGATTCTATACTTTGAAGACATTGTTCCATTGTCTTTTAGCGTGGAGTATGCTTTTTTTTTTTTTTTAAGATTTTATTTATTTATTTGACAGAGATCACAAGTAGGCAGAGAGGCAGGCAGAGAGAGAGAGAGGAGGAAGCAGGCTCCCCACCGAGCATAGAGCTTGACGCGGGGCTTGATCCCAAGACCCTGGGATCATGACCTGAGCTGAAGGCAGAGGCTTTAACCCACTGTGCCACCCAGGCGCCCCAGCATGGAGTATGCTTGATGTGAAGTCTAATGCTATTTAAATACCCCCCTCTTCCCCAGGTAACCTGTCTTGCCCTCAGAAAGCATTTGGGATCTTTATTTTATGCTCAGAGTTTTGGAATTTAATAATTTAGTTAAAATGTGGGTCTTTTTAGGTAAGTGGTGTAGTGGTTAAGAACCCAAGGGAATTAGATTGCCTGTACTAAAATCCTAGCTCTGTCACTTCCTCTGTGATATTGGATGAAATAATCTCCCCAGGCCTCACCTGAGCAGAATACCATGTGCCTCTGAGGGTTGTGAGAACTGACAGGACCGATTCAAGTGTTTCACAGATAGTAAGTGCTCAATAAATGTTAGTGATGGTGGTTTAACCTTGT
Organism: Martes martes; assembly: GCF_963455335.1. Classification (NCBI taxonomy): domain Eukaryota; kingdom Metazoa; phylum Chordata; class Mammalia; order Carnivora; family Mustelidae; genus Martes; species Martes martes. The sequence goes on from NC_137890.1 coordinate 128,816,266, forward strand.
TCAGTCTTCACTGTGCTTCTAATTTGAAGATTCATTTCCTTAACTCAGGAATTATCCTTCCCTTTCTGATGATGTTCTGGTTTTCTTTTCCTCTCTGAAATGAAAATAAGCTGGCTATCAGAATTCCCACATTGATTTATCTTTTCTCTCATTTTTTCTCTTTTTGATGTCCTAGGAAATTTCAACTTTATGACCCACATTTCTGCTTCTTGAATTAGAATATTTATTTTAAATTTCCAAGAGCTCTTTTTTATTCAATGTTTCTTTTTCACAGTACATTTTTGTTTCATGCATGCAATAACTTTTCTTTCCCAATTTTTATTTTGCAAATCTAATACAGAAAGTTTGAAGAATCATATATATAGTGAACACCTGTATATATTTTCCACTTAGATTCAATAATCTATTTTCAAAGTGACTTTCCTTTTTATTTATTTGACAGAATGTGTGAGAGAGAGAGAGAGAGAGAGCACAAGCAACGGGAGTGGCAGGGAGAGGGAGAGGGAGAAGCAGGCTCCCCGCAGAGCAGGGAACCTGGTGGAGGACTTGATCCCAGGACCCCGGCGGGATCATGACCTGAGCCCAAGGCAGTTGCTTAACCAACTGAGCTACCCAGGTGTCCTAGATTCAATAATTTTAAAATTTGGGGCACATTTGCTTTCTGTTTCTGTATCTGTATATACATTTGTCTATGGAAGCATGTGGGTATGTAAGGATATGTATCACCCCTGTACATACTTTTTTCTGGACCATTTGCGTGTAAGTTGCAGACACTATGACTCTGTTCCTAAATACTTCAGCATATAACCCCTAGGAATAAAGACAATTTCCTACACAATCACAATATCATTATCACAACAATGCAAAATCCCATATCACCTAATATAGAATCCATATTCAAATTTTTTTATTGTGTCAAATGTGTATTCAATCTACCAAAATGTAAAATGTCCACACCCTTTCACTCAGTGATTCCATCCCCATCGTGCATACATACTCCCACATGTACAAAATGGGAGTATACACAAGAATATTCACCGCAGTTCTGCTTGTAAGAGCGGAAGATGGGAAACAACCCAAATGTCTGTTAATATAGGATTGGATTAAACACACTGAAATCGTATTATGAAATACCAAACAGCTGTTTAGAATCAAGGTGTTTAAAGTTGAAGTTTTCTAATATGTACTAAAAAAGTGAGTTAAATTTAACTGGAAAACATTCCGAGTACTGCATATGGTATAGCAGCATTTGTGATAAGATTAAAAATTACAGTTATTTGCAGACTGATCATTAACTCTGAGGGACACGAGAGAGACTGGTAAAAGTAACTGCCTCTGGAGAAGTGAACTGGGTGACTGGGTGGAAGCCAGGTGGAAGCAGCTTCTCATCAAGTACTCTGACTCATTTTGACCTTTGTACAGTGTCTGTGTGGCATAATAAAAAATAGTGCCTACCATGGATGAATATTCAATCCTAAGTAGCAGTGGTTCTCAACCAACGGTGATTTTGTCCCCCAGAGGACATGTGACAATGTCTAAACACATTTGGTTGTCACATCTGGAGATGAGGGTCGTGCTAATGGCATCTATTACCTCACAGTACATGGGCCAGCCCCACACAACAAAGAATGAGCTGGCCCAAAATGTCAATAGTGCTGACACTGAGAAACCCTGCTGTACAGCAGTTCTTCTGGATGATAAGGTTCGAGAAGAGCTAAGCAAGACTAGAGGAAAAAACAAAGAGGTGCATATGCCTAAGCATTCAAATCATGTGACTTGAAGATAATTCATATTTCTAGCTGTGGATGAGGATGGTGGGATTAGTCCAGTATGCATACTTTATTCCACATGGGTACAGTTCAAGCTTCTGTAACCTTCGTTCATGTTCATTTGACTGTTGTAAATGTAGTGTAGTCACTAGAAGGATGAGATCAGAATAAAGATATGATTTCTAGGGCTTCAGTGTGTAGGTGTACTTGCATCTGTATAAGGAATAGGCATTGCAGTACTGTTTGTAATGGAAAATACTGGGAACCACTTAAATAATAGGGGACCGGTAAAGTGACTTATGATATATCCATACAATGGAATACTGTGCAGCCATTAAACAAGACAGCATTAATGATCTCCAAGATACATCAAGTTTTTTATTTTTCAAAATATTTATTTATTAGAAAGAGAGCATGCAAGTTGGGAGGGGGGCAGAGGGAAAGAATCTCAAGCAAACTCCCCACTAAGCCTGGAGCCTGAGATGGGGCTGTATTCCAGGACCCCGAGATCATGATCTGAGTGGCAATCAAGAGCCGGTTGCTTAACTGACTGAGCCACTGAGGTGTCCCAAGATATATCGCTTAAAAAGCAAGTTACAGGGGTGCCTGGGTGACTCAGTTGGTTAAGTCTCTAACTCTTGATTTTGGCTCGGGTCATGATCTCAGTGTTGTGAGATCGAGCCCCATATTTGGCTTCGTGCTCAGTGGAGAATCTGCTTTTCTCTCCCTCTCCTTCTGTCTCTACCTCTGCTCACGTGTTCCCCCCTACCATAAATAAATCTTAAAAAAAAAAAAAGCAACTTAGAGCTAATAATATATGTAGGTTACCATATGTAAAATAAAAGATATAAACATATGTGCTCATTTATGCATCTAAATATATACAAATTTTTAGGAACAGGGGATTGTTTCTGGAGGACTAGGGTGGGGAACTTTTTATTGTATGCCCTTTTGCAGTTTTGTACTATGTGCATACTACTTGTTATATATGACAGCTCTACCCAAATCAATGAGTAAATGCACTGTATAACCCCACTGTAATACATAATACAAGGGAGAATGAAATATGTATTATAATAAAGATATGAAAGAATATGGAAACAGAAAAAGTATACATGTTGAAAGCTTGAAAATGTTGAGAGGAAATGAGGAACTTCAAGCTGTACTTCAAATGAGGCACCATTACTTTTAGTCATTATAACCAAACATCCTTTTCCTAATACCTGCTCCTCTATGGTTAGAAAAACAAGAGGGCAGTTAAGGTATGGGTGAATGTCATGCAAGTGAGGTGTTTTCCAGATGCCAATGAAAAAAAGTCCCTCTTACAAAGAGCTTAGTGGGCATGCTTAAGACTTGGTTAGCCTACTTGATAGAAAATAAGATGGAGAACTCAGAAGCCCAGGGGATAGTCCTGACTTTGCAATAAATTTATATGTGACCTTATGCAAGTGAAACTCTCGATCTATTGTCCATCTATAAAAAAGTGAGAGTGTAGATCCCAAAATATAAATTTTTAAAGAATCAAATGGATAATTCATATTAGGAAAATTTTCATTTAAAAAACGGAAGAATAGGGGCGCCTGGGTGTCTCAGTCGTTAAGCGTCTGCCTTCAGCTCAGGTCATGATCCAGGGTCCTGGGATTGAGCCCTGCATCAGGCTCCCTGCTCAGTGGGAAGCCTGCATCTCCCTCTCCCACTCCCCCTGCTTCTGTTCCCTCTCTCACTGTGTCTCTCTCTGTCAAAGAAATAAATAAAATCTTTAAAAACCAAAAATAAAAACAAAAAAAAGAATATTCAGTCTTCCCATTAAGCAAAAGAAATATAGATTTGAGATTCTATACTATTGAAACAACAAAATCAATATCCCATGCCACTGAAATTGTATTAAAACTAGTATACACATTCATATGTTAGTAATTTATAAGCTATTCTGGAAAATATGGCTTGTTTGAATAACTGAGTCATAGAGATATTCTTGCCCTTTGACTCAGTAACTGCATTTCCCAGGAATTTATCTTAAGGAAATGATTTAACAGATGAAAAGACATATATATACATATATACAAAAACATTAATTCATTTGAATGTTATAATAAAAAAATCTAAGTAAATAGTTTATTATGGGCATATCAATATGAAATATTGTTCATCTGTTAGAAGAACATTTTAAACACGTTAAATCCACTGGTAATGTTTAATGTAAATATACATAATATACAAATGTAAAATAATTTCATTCAGAAGGAAGAATTATGGGAGCAACTGGGTGGTTCAATTGGTTAAGCGTCCTGACTCTTGATTTCAGCTCACGTCATATCTCAGGATTCTGGGATTGAGTTCTGCATCAGGCAGGGAGTCTGCTTGAGGATTTTCACTCCCTTTGCCCCTCCCAAGCTTGTGTTCTCTCTAACAAATCTTTTTTTTTTTTTTTTAAGGAAGAATTATGGGCACTTTGTTATTTAATCAATATTTAATACTATTAAACAGACTTTTAAATTCAAATAAAAAGAACTTAAGATTGAGTTTAAGGAATTAAATCATTTGACCTCTAAGGTCTATGATTCTAATCATTCTCTGATACAGTGTTGGGGGCTTTGCTGTCCACTTTCCTCTAGTAGGCAAGGATGGCAGTGGATGAGATAAATTTTTGGGATAAGGTTCTGATGCAGCAAGCTGGGGCCCTGGCAATTTGGAGACAATCAGGGACATATAGTGTTTTGGTTTTTTCCTCTCATGCTAACTCACATATAAACTATGAAATTTGAATGACTTACAAAAATGCTTTTAGATATATGCCACATCTACACTCACATTTTAGTATAAAAGCATTTAGAATGAGAAGAAAAGATGAAAAGCTTAAACATGTATCTTAGAACAGGGAGGAAGCCTAGAGATAATTCTAGTACAACCTCATTTTACAGATGAAAAACTGATGCTCAGAAAGGAATCATGTCCTTACATGCAGAGAAAATGCAATTTGGAGGACACGGAAAAAATTAAGGGTGATTGGCAGGGGAGGTCAGTGATAAAAGTAAAGGCCACAAATAAATAGATGGGTATGTGGATGATAAAATGGGTGAAGGCTACTACTGGAGGGTGGAAAGTGACCCCAGGACCTAGAAGGTAGCTGTGTTGGATTCATACATGGTCCTACACACCCATTCTGATATTTAATTATACCACACAAGATATGGATCTATCACATTTTCATCCTTCTAAATCCAAATGAAGGTACAGCCTTTCAAGTCCCAAAGATTAATGTTAAACCAGATTTTTATTCATAAACGGATCATAGAACATTGCTTTAAAAAGTACAGAAATTCGTATTCCACTGGCTTTTTCTGGTTTCTACATCAAAAATATGTTGAAAGATAATTTGTTTAGACTGTACTGTCTGCCCCCTCCCTTGGAGCTCATCTTGAGGTATCAAATGTGAATTTTTTTTTTAAAAGATTTTATTTATTTATTTGACAGACAGAGATCACAAGTAGGCAGAGAGGCAGGAAGAGAGAGAGGAGGAAGCAGGCTCACCGCCGAGCAGAGAGCCCGATGCGGGGCTCGATCCCAGGACCCTGGGATCATGACCTGAGCCGAAGGCAGAGGCTTTAATCCACTGAGCCACCCAGGCGCCCCTCAAATGTGAATTTTTAATAAAAAATTTTTAATTTAGCTAATTTAGATGGAAAGCAAATTGCTTTCATATATTTTCAGAAAGGATTTTAACTGAACTAGTTCATTCTATCTGAACAAATAATGTACATATATACTTTCAGAAATCCAAGTTTCATCTATGTATTGAAGCTTCTGACGGGAGACTAAAACTTTTCCAACACCCTGGAAGGGGGCTTGGCTTAGTGCTATTGGTGTGCCACTGGCCATGGCTATTTTGCATCCAAAGGGGACGAGTTACTTTGCTTCTCCTGTCTGACAGGTTTTACTGATGGAAAGCTGATCTCAGGACAGGATAGTGCTTATCCACGTTGGGATTTTGCCATAAGCATTGAACAAATCAGATTTTTAAAGGAACTTTCACGCCCTGAGTGGAAAGCTTAACCAACTGAGCCACCAGCAGGGAGCCTGCTTCTTCTGACTGCCTCTCCCCCTGCTTGTGCTCTCACTGACAAATAAATAAAATCTTTTAAAATAAAAAATAATAAAAGTCAAGTTCAACTTCTATCCCATTTTTGATGTTATACAATACCTCACTTACTGGCACACATTATAAACATGAGGCTTTTACTTTTAATGGTTCCATATCAAGCAATTTATTTATACTCTAATAAAAATAAAGTAAGATTATAGTAAACAATTTATCATTACTTTGGGTTGTTTTCCTGTTGGACTTCAACATCTTCAGAACCTTGTAACAAATCACAACACATATACACCTCGTTTTACACAAGATATATTTCAATAATGGTGTATAAATTGATTTTTATAAACTGATTTATTATTTTACATTATTTATAAAACATTTAGGCTAACTTCTTTTTCAAAATTTTATTTATACATTCATGCTAACTTCTAAATTATCCTCAATTAATATGTGATGTCAAACATTTTGGCTTTATGCTACATCTAGTTTCCTTTCTCTCTTGCTACCCATCCTACCCCCAACAAACAATTGATAGAGGAATTTATTTAAAACAAAACAAATCTATACTAAGAATATTTCCTATTTGGAGAAATCACACAGGAAAAACAAGATTACTAGGGAAAATCTTAAAGAAATGTGTTTAAAGGTGCCAGGTGTAAAATCTTAAAAGCAAAAAATGGGAGGAATGATAATGAAAGCCTAAAAGCCATTTGTGACGTGAATGGACCTAGAGGATATTACACGATGTGAAAACCGGAAGTTTTTTTAACAAGACCAAAAAGTTTATCATAAGTATTTAAGAATCATATCATCACACATTAGCATATCACAACTAAGCATTTATTATACTGTTAAGAAGGGAAGCGATTGCAGTGATATTTCAGAAGCTATATATTTTTTTAAAATGTAATATATGCTCATAGACTCTAAACAGTATTTTAAAATATACAATCTCTCCAAAAGAAAATATTCAACTAAAGATAAGATAGATAACTTTTAATGTTAAGTAAATGTTACAAGATTTTAAAATTAAAGTCATCATCCGATTTTCCATAACACAATGTACAGAAATTTGCAAACTTCCTGTACAGAGCCAAATAATCTCTACTCTTGAGCGAGGCGTTCAAGAACACGTCGGTAATCTTCCACAAGTTCCTGAAAGCTTTCTTCCAGCTGTTCATGTTGCATGCTTATTTCTATTTGGTTCATCTGGTTTGTCAGTTCTTCTGGTCTGAGACATTTTCTCATTTTAGCAAGATCTCTCTGCTTTTTCTAAGCAACAAATATAATTATTGGTTAGACTAAGAAAGAAGATAAATTTCTTTATATTCTTTGAATTTTAAGTCTCTACTGTTAGAAATAAGATTAGTAGGAATATGCCCAAATTTGTCCCAGTTTTTTCCTTAAGGAAGCCTAAACATAATGTTTATGTTGTGTTTATGTTTATGTTAACTCTAAATGGAGTTAACAAGAAGACTTGGAATTTCATGTCAACTGATGGTAAATATACATGTCCCCTCTACAAAGCATAATAAAAAACTGTGTACAGACTCACAAATTTCTTTAATAAATAAATATATTAACTGAAGAAAGACAACTGAGATTAAGTGCTATTATTCTACATTCCCGTATTCATCATTAATTCATTGCATTAATTTTAATTCCAAATTGCCTTTTTCCTGACACTAAGTTCATCTCTAAGTTTCCCTACCCAGTGATATATTTATGGACCACATATTAATTTTAACATAAACGTTTGAAGAGTTTCAGAAAGATAACCAAAACCTGTCACACTTTATAAAGATAGTATTAACTACCACTTACTGAATTTCTATTATCCAGAAATACATTATCTTATTAACCCGCCCTACCCACCACATTTTACTGAGAAGGAACCCACCATGCTGGGTCAGAAGAGAACCAGTAGCAGCTTTCAGGTAGGACACTGTGTCAGAACAACACTGTTAGCAATGCTGAGGATGGGACTGGAGGACCAAGTTACCAGTTACTGCAAAAATTCAAGTAAGATGATGAAAGCCGCTACAGACCAAGTCAGTAGGAGCGCAGATGGAAGGGAAAGGAAATAGTGGGTGATAAGGGGAATGAAAAACGACTCCAAGATTCCTGGAGAGGTGGCTACACTGCAATACAGTTAAGAAACACTGCAATATATGCAACTTTCATACATTTTGCTTAAACTGTCCTAGATTAATATATCTATCTTCTTTTATTAGAACATATAATGAAGAGTTAACTTTACATAAAGATCAGAAATCACATATAATAACTCATGTAATCCTAACAACTCCATAAGATTGGTAGTCTAATTTTCTACAATTGATAAAGAAAAAATAGGATATGGGAGTTTAGTAACTTGACACAAAGGTAGGAAGATGAGTGGCCAGGATGTAAACCCTAACAATCTGGTTGGAAATCTGTATTGTTTAGTTCCTATATCTAATTCACTTTTAAAAGACAATTAAAAAAACCAAACCCTAAATACATCCTAAAAACGAATAAAGGCCCCTTAAAGAGAACCCTAATAATTTTGGAATACTAGGCAAATGTGTCATGATTACTACTTAAAAAGCCCAAAATTAAGCTAAATTAATAACCACACATTTTTTAAATTAATTAATTAATTACTTTTTAAGTAAGCTCTACACCCATCATGGGGCTTGAATTCATGATTCTGAGATCAAGAGTTGTATACTCCACCAACTGACCCAGCCAGGTGCCCCTAAACCATATGTAAAATAAGGTGGCAACAATGTTTGGAGATAAGCCTTCCTAACACTACAAAAAAATTAGGTTGATCCTAGTTTAAATTGGTGGAGCCAGTAGTAAACAAGGTTGCTACTACTATAACCAGAAATTTTAAAAAGTTAGCTTCATTAATATAAAATGCCCTTCTAAAGCAGTACTTCTCAAACTTCAATGTGTAAACAGATCACCAAAGACCTTGATAAATGCAGATTCTGACTCAGTAAGTATGGGGGACAAGAATCTGCATTAAAAAAAAAAAAGATTTTATTTATTTATTTGCTAGAGAGAGAGAAAAAGCAGGGGGGAGAGACAGGGAGGAGAGGGAGAAGCAGGTTCCCCACTGAGCAGGAAGCCTGAGTGGGTAGGGAAGGAGGGCATGCTTCCATCCCAGGACCTGAGATCATAACCTAAGGCACACCCTCAACTGACTGAGCCACCCAGGTGCCCTCAAGATTCTGCATTTCTAACAAGCTCCTAAGTGATGTTAATGTTACTGATCACACTATGAACCTCAGTTCCAGAGAACTGATGAAAGTTCAAATTTAGGGACGCCTGGGTGACTCAGTTGGTTAAGCAACTGCCTTCGGCTCAGGTCATGATCCTGAAGTCCAGGGATCCAGTCCTGCATCAGGCTCCCTGCTCAGAAGGGAGTCAACTTCTCCCTCTGACCTTCCCCCTTCTCATGCTCTCTATCTCAAATAAATAAATAAAATCTTGGGGGGAAAAAAAAAGTTCAAATTTACTGTTCCTAAGACCCACCAGGACAGTATATTCCTTACTCTTCAATCATATGAATGACAAATGCTGTTTCAGCTGTAAAAGTTAATTTTTCTGCCAACAGGCATGACTGCACTGTATAAGAACATTTAACTTAAGAAAGCAGTTCAGGAAGTAAAGAGTAATTCATCAGCAAATTACTGTGGCGTGTGATAGGAATAGAAGCTATTTTTCTAAATTGCTAACCAGTTATAACATTTATTAGATAATCTAGCCCCACTGCTTGAAGATACCTCCAATCATATTAAATTCTTATATATATAATAGAACCATCATATTAAATTCTTAAATATTTCTAGACTATCAAATTTTGTTGCAAATAACCTATAAAATGAATCCTGTGCCAGTAACATACTGTTTAAAATTATTATGCTCTTCTTAAATCTGAGAGCTCACATCCCCAATTTATCACCCCCCAACCTTCAATTACTTCATTGGATATCAGAATTAATCACCATTGTAATTTTTATTGGCATGACCAAAAATTTATGAATTAGCAGTGCCTGGGTGGCTCAGCTGCTTAAGCATCTGACTTCTGCTCAGGTCATGATCTCAGAGTCCAGGATGGAGCCTGTTGTCAGTCTTTCTGATCAGTAGGGAGTCTGCTATTCCCTCTGCCTCTCCCCCCCTCCCCCGGACTCATGCTCCGTGTGTCCATGCTCTCTCTCTCTCAAATAAATAAATAAAATCTTTTAAAAGGTGATAATAAAATAAAACACACAGGAATAAAAATACTTATAAGTAGCTTTATGGAAAAAATATAAAACTGTATGTTTGAGCTCCTTGTGAACATGTAAGGTATGATTCAATTTTAAACATAACTAATTTGAGGTTATTTGCTTTATTGGCCTTTAATATTCCTTAAATTGTATATATTCCATTGTTTATATGTACGCTATATTACAAATTAATTTTTAAAACAGTGTGTAAAAAAAAACTTCAAAAATCCCAAACTGATTTGAGGATACCACCCCTATCCAACAAAGTGATAATATCTTGGGAGAACAAATGAAACAATGAAAGGCAGAAACCCTTAAGACTCAAATAGATACTCTATAAGCTTTAGAATAATTTTTTCCCCACCAAAAACAAAAACTTAATTCCTTCACAGATTAGAGCAGTTCATAATTTTTAATTAACGAAGACAAAGATGGCACTATTTTAAACTTATTTATGTTAACATTTGGCTTGGATATGAATTTTTCCAGAAAATAATCCTTTCTTCTTGCTTAGCTTTCACATGTTCCCGAAGGACTTACAAATATGATCTCAAAAATGCTACCACCTCTAAGGGCTCCTTAACTGCCTTTGGTTGAACTAGTTAGTCACTTTTGTGAAGTACAGAGATAAGGTTCTTTTGTACGAATTTTAAAATAACAATGGAGGCATACTAATTCCAAAGATGTGTCAAAAGACATCTTTTAAAACATGCACCACTGTATTTTATTTCATTCTGTTCAGTTCCTAGCTACAGAGGCATTTCCATTTTATGGAAGGGAAGCCTAATACCCAGGTGTTAATAAGTTGTCAACAGTTAGACAATTTCTAAAAGAACCAGACCTGAAAACTGAGTTTCCAGATTCCAAATGCAGTGATATTAACAATGATTCTGTATTTTATATTTGTAAACCAACTAAGAATTTAAATATTCCCATGAAACAATATAAAAGCTTTAATGCTAAAACCAAGCAGCTACACCAATTTTCTTTTAGCCAAATGGTTCAAATTTATCTTTTTTTGAATATCTGAAAATTATTTCTGTACTAGAGATGGAGTTTCTTTTTGTGCTTTAAAAAAATGATTCTAGTCGATACAGGTTATTTCCCTCTTTTGGCAATGATACAAATGAATCAGCAGTGTTTAAAAACTTTTAAAGCAAGGTACAGTACTTCTAATAGCTACCCAAATAATTTCTTAGTGGGAGAGTGTGTTTAGACTGACAGGTAACCTTGATTCCTCAGATAAAGGCAGTACAGAATTTGCTATCAATAAATCAATAATTTCATACCTCAGTAATAACAGTGACAATCTAAATTATAATTTATTTTCATGAAATATGAAAGTAAACATGTAAATTTTATACTCCAAACTTTCCCCATTAGGCATAATTTTAAAGACCTTAAAAAGTTCTAAATCACACTCATTATTAAGCAATTTTACTTTATTTTTAAATATAATTTTACATCTGAGAATAGTATAACAACACAAGAAAGGACCTAAAAGCATACTGGAAAAACAAACTGAAGAAAATCATCTGCATCCATTCAACAAGGAAATTCCAGCACTCCCCCATGCCCACTGGACATATAACTCATCCCTAGACTTTCTTAAAGTTTGTGGTAGGTTTCCTACACCAAGAATTGGGACTATAAACCTAAAGTAGGGGAGGGGCACCCTCAAGCTTTCTTGTTTTTCTCAGTGGGATAGAATACTGGATAACTGAACTTATTAAAATGTACATTACTATAATATAGTTCAATCAAGCATCTGAAGAAGTTGTGATCTGTGTATGAGCTTTAGTGCAAGGATGGTGATATTCAGCTGTGGTAAGAACCTAGAGTTTAATAACCAATTTGCAGTTGTCTTTCAGATAGGTCAACTTGTTTGCAGGGTGAGGATACTTAATAGCGAAAAAGTCAAATCATTACCCTTCCTTGAGAGTAAAAAATACTTGCTTTTATGAACTACAGAAATTCCTATTTGGCATGAGTTTGTGACTGCTTACACTTAGAATTCGTCATCTCTCATGGGCTACATCTGCCCAAATTATTTGACATCAAATAATGATCTGAGATGCATAGTTCAATAAATCATTTTATTTTACTAAAACAATTTTAATATAGGCATACCTCAATTTATTGTGCTTCGCAGATAATTCTGGGTTGGTTTTTTTTCTTTTTTTAAAACAAATGAAAGGTTTGTGGCAACCCTGCATCAACCAAGTCTACTGGCACAATTTTCCCAGCAGTATTTGTTCACTTCATGTCTCTGTGTCTCATTTTGGTAATTGCTGATTTCAAACTTTTTCATTACTATTATATTTGTGGTGGTGATCTATGATCAGTGATCTTTGATGTTACTATTGTAATTATTTTGGGGCACCACAAACTGAGCCACAGAAGATGATAAACTTAGTGTTGTGTGTGTTCTGACTGTACTACCAACCAGGTATCCCCCAATCAACCTCCCACTCCTGGCCTCCCTATTCCCTGAGACACAACAATATTGAAATTAACCCTACAATGGCCTCTAAATGTTCAAGTGAAAGGAAGAACTGCACATCTCACACTTTAAATCAAAGCTAGAAATGATTAAACTTAGTGAGAAGGCATACTGAAAGCTGAGATAAGCCAAAAAGCAGTAGGTCTCTTGTGCCAAACAGGCAAAGTTCTGAATGCAGAGTTCTTGAAGGAAATTGAAAGTGCTACTCCAGTGAATGCACAAATGATAAGAAAGCACAACAGTCTTATTGCTGATATGGAGAAGCTTTTAGTGGTCTGGATAGAAGACCAAACCAGCCACAACATTCCCTTAGGCCAAAGCCTAATCCAGAGCAAGACCTAACTCTCTTCAATTCTCTGAAGGCTGAGAGAGATGAAGAGGCTGCAGAAGAAAAGTTGGAAGCTAGCAGAGGTTGGTTCATGAGGTTTAAGGAAAGAAGTCATCTCTATAACGTAAGAGTGTAAGACGTGAAGCAGCAACTGTTAATGCAGAAACTGCAAGTTCTCCAGAAGATCTAGCTAAGATAATTAATGAAGGTGGCTACACTAAACAACAAATTTGCAGTGTAGACAAAACAGCTGTTGCCTTTTTTTTTTAAGTTTATTTAAGTAATCTCTATACCTAATGTGGGGCTCAAACCCATGACCATGAGATTAAGTCACATGTTTTTTTTTGTTTTGTTTTTTTAAGATTTTATTTGAGAGAGAGAAAGAGTGGTGGAGAGGGACAGAGGGAGACAGGGGGAGCGAGAAAGAGAAGCAAACTTCCAGCTGCGCAGGAAGCCAATGTGGGGCCAGATCCCAGGACCCAGAGATCATGACCTGAGCCGGAGGTAGACACTTAACCGACTGAGCCACCCAGGTTCCCCGAGTCACTTGCTCTTCTGACTGAGCCAGCCAGGTAACCTTAAAATAGTCTTCTATTGGAGAAGATGCCATCTAGGACTTTCATCGCTAGAGAAGAGATGCCTGGCTTCAAAGCTTCAAAGGATTGGCAGAGTCCCTTGTTTAGGGTGTAGTCACCAGTCCCTAATGCAGCTGGTGACTAAACTGAAACCATTGCTGACCATTCCAAATATCCTAGAGCCCTTAAGAACTCTGCTGGTTTTATTTTGCCTATGCTCTAAGAGAACAACAAAGCCTAGATGACAGCATCTGTTTGCAATACAGTTCACAGAATAATTTAAGTTCACTGTAAAGACCTACTGCTCAGAAAAAAGTATTTCTTTTAAAAGATCACTGCTCACTGACAATGTACCTGGTCAACCAAAAGCTCTGATGGAGATGTACAATGAAACTAATGTTGTTTTCATGCCTGCTAACACAATATCCACTCTGTAGCCCATGAATTGAGGAATAATTTTGATTTTCAAGTCTTACTATTTAAGAAGTACATTTCATAACGCTATAGCTGCTGTAGATAGTGATCCCTCTGACAGACTTATTCAGAGTAAACTGAAAACTTCTGGAAAGGATTCACCATTCTAGATGCCAATAAGAACACTCGAGATTCATGGGAAGACACAAAATATCAACCTTAACGAAGGGAATATGGAAGTTTATCCCAACCCTCATGGATGACTCTGAGGAGTTCAAGACTTCAATGAAGGAAGTAACCACAGATGTAGTGGTAAATGTGCTACCGAAGCAAGCACAACCACAGATGTAGTGGAATAGCAAGAGAACTAGAATTAGAAGTGGAGCCTGAAAGTGTGACTGAACTGCTGCAATCTCATGATAAATGCTGAACAGATGAGGAGCTGCTGCTTATGCATGAGCAAAGAAAGTGACTTCTTGAGATGGAAACTACTCTTGATGAAGATGTTGTGAAGGAGATGGAATATTACATAACTTAGTTGGTAAGGCAGAAGCAGGGTTTGTGAATACAGACTCCCAATTTTGAAAAAAGTTCTATTGTAGATAAAATGCTATCAAACAACCCCTGGGGATAAAAATACAGTATATGTTTATTAAAATAAATAAATATTTTTTTAAAAAAAGTTTAAAAAATGCTATCAAACAGCATTGCATGCTATAGAGAAAGGAAGAGTCAATTGATGGGACAAACTTCACTACTGTCTTACTTTAAGAAACTGTTATAGTTAACCCCAACCTTTAGCAACCACCACCCTGATCACAGTCAGCAGCCATTAACATCAAAGTGAGACACTCCACCACACAAAAACATTATGACTCACTCCAAGCTCAGATAATAGTTAGCATTTTTTAGTAATAAAATATTTTTAAATTAAGGTATGTCAGTTTTCAAACATAATGCTATGGTACACTGAGCAAAATACAGTATAGTGTAAATGTAACTGTTATATGCACTGGAAAATAAACTCATTTAGCTTGCTTTATGGCAATATTCACTTTATTGTAGGGGTCTGGAACTAAACCCACCATATTTCTGAGGTGTGCCTGTACTCTGAAATGCTGCTGTGATTAACATCTAATTACACTGTTCTATATGCCCCAAATTTCAACATAAAGACACTTTATAGATGGCAAATTAATATTACTTCAAAACTCAAAACTTTTGGAAAGAACCATTTTTACCAATTTTCTGATGTTTCTCAAGTGATAAATATCAAAGAATAAAATGTTACTTTGAACAATTTGGGGGGAGAAAGACCATTATAATGTATTACAACCCGTTATAGGTAGTCCATAAGACAGAAACTTTTTAGATTTGTCATTTATGTTCCCAGCTATTGTACTGCATAAACCTACAGGTATAGTGTATATAAATGTAGCAACCACAGGTCTGGTGCTCATTAATTATTTATTGAACAAATTAACAAATATTCTCCCCCATCAGCTTACTGCACAGCTGCAACTATCATAGCAAATCCTCATTTACACAGGTTGTCATGGGCAATATCTACCTTAATAATAGCCAGAGGGTGATGAGGACAAACCTGATCTCAGAGGGGAAGTTCCTGAGAGGAATATATGGGAGATGAGAAAATGGGTAGGGGTAGAGGGTAAGAAGAAAGACTGTTAAAAAAAAAAAAAAGTAAATAATATTATGCTGCAGTTTCAGTGATGGTAAAGTACAGAGGTTAAAAATGGCAACCAAGGCCATATTTAGGAAGAAGGGAGCAAAGGCAAGCACAATATATGTAACAACTAGAAAACTAGAGACTTAGAACAAGTTTAGAACAAACTTGAGACTGTTAAGATTATTTATTTAGGAAAAGTCTGAGCATTCAGATTTTTAAAAGATGGCAAACAAATGAAATAAAAAGTAACTATGGGTAGACTATCCTTGGGATTAGTTTTCAAGTGAACGAAAACAGATTTATAGCTCAAAAATTATGACAGTAAGACTTTCTATAACTAACTGGAAGAATATTTTCATGTTTGTAAAAGTTAATTTAGAAAAATGATTTGGATTGTCCCATACACTGGCAAGCGCTACACTTTCTTCTCCATTTTATTATTTATTTAAAAAAATTTTTTAAAGTAAACTCTACCCCTAATGGGGGGCTTGAACTCTCGACCTCAAGATTGAATCACATGCACTATAGACTGAGCCAGTCAGGTGACCCACTTCTCCCTTTTATTTATTTACTTATTTATTTGTTATTTTCTAATGATTTTACTTATGTATCTGAGAGAGAGAGAGAAAGAGCATGAGTTGGGGAGGGGCAGAAGCAGATTCCCTGCTGAGCAGGGAGCCCAACGCAGGGCTCATTCCCAGGACCCTGAGATGATGACCTGAGCCAAAGGCAGCAGCTTAACCAACTGGGCCACCCAGGTGCCCCTCTTCTCCATTTTTAAACAGTTACAAGAATATAAATGTTTAAGACTCTGGAAAGTCCTACCTTATATGGACTAATTAGTCTTCTTTTAATGTCCAGTCTATAGCTTCTGTATTGTTCAGCATTACTCATGTCAGTTACCAGTAGTCGAAGAATTTCATAAACCCGCCTAGCATGTTGCTTAATGAAACAAAAGAAAAACATGAACACTTTTAATTACAAAATAGAGACACTTACCCAAAAGAACACAGGATACACTGAGTATCTGCTATGGGTCAGAAATTGTGCTAGGTACCAGATGAAAAACAGTAAAAGATAGTCTCTGCCCTTGAGGAGCTAGCAGCCTAAGAGGTAACACAAATGACTAAGGTATGGTTAATTTAATGATGGAAATATGTGTAGGGTATTATGGTAGCATAGCCTGGGAATGGCATAAATCTTAGAAGAAGATTCCTGAGGAAAGAAAACCCGAGCTAAATCTTAAAGGGAAGGGACCATGCCAGTCTAGAAAGAGGAGAGGGCACTGTGAGTATACAAGTGCACATAGCACGCACATGCAAGACTGAGGTGGCTTGACATGGCTGAAGCACAAAATGAAAAGTAGTGAGTAGAAGTAACGTGAGGACAGAGCAGAAGTACAGAACCTTACATAATATATTAAAGAGTTGGGCTTTTATCTAGTAGGTGACAGATTTTACTTTTTATTTTATTATTAAAAATTTTTATTTATTTATTTTAGAGCAAGAGAGTGTGAGCAGGGGGAGGAGGAGAGGGAGATTATCTCCAGCAGACTCCATACTGAGCACAGAGCTGGATGTAGGGCTTGATCCCAGGACTCCAAGATCGTGACCTGAGCTAAAACCAAGAGTCATACGCCTGACTGACTGAGCCACCCAGACACCCCAAGGAGATGGATTTCAAATGGGGGAGTGAGCAAAGCGCACAAATGAGTTTTAAGAAAAGTGTTATTTCAGCTACATAGAAATGGTAGCAAAAAGAAGCACAGGGAGATTGCGAAGCTGTGCTATTAAATCAGGCAAAAAATGATGAAGGCATAAACTAAGAACCAGTAAGAACACTAAAAGAACAAGGATTCTACATATACAAAACAGGAAGGACTGGGTGTGGAGGAGAGTGTGGAATGACAGTGAGTTTTCATAGCCTAGGAGAGATTTAGGAGGCAGCAGAACATGTAAATCTAAAGAAAACGCTAGTCTAAGAATGAAGATTTAAGCAGTATCAGTATACAGGCATGAGTTAAAACCACAGTATTGGTTAGGAAAGCATAAACAGTGAAAAAATGAGGAGGGTCAGAACCCTGTAGTACAGTGACAGTTACAGGGCAGAGAAAAACAAAGAAATATTAGGAAAATCAAGAAATCTTGGTATCACTGAAGCCAAGAGTAGCCCATTGTTTGTGTTGTTTCACTTATATACTTACTGGGGATAGGGGAGAGATCAGGTGTAGGTAGACTGGGAAGATGATGTTTGAACTTTCAGAAGGGACACCTGAACAAATGAGTAATATCTGGCAAGGCAAAGATGGAGTAACAGGAGAAGGGAGTATCAAGGGCAAAAGGCATAGTTAACATAAAGCAATATACAAGGAAGAAAGATGTAGCATAGCTGGGAAGTAACAAGAGGTTTAGTAATGGCAGGGCATATAGGAAGGTGGTAGAAAGTTGAGTCTACCAAGGTTGGCAGCGTCCAATTATGACGGGCTCAGTGTGCCATACCAAGTTTTAATTCCTTTAAGGAAGAGAAAAAAAAAGCATGATTTTGAAAAATGTGTTCATATTCTCTTCCTTTAAAAGCAGCTGAATAAATTCTCTAAAGGTCTGATATACTCTGGACATACCAAATATTTCTAAAACATACATTTATCTTAAAACCAGGAAGCTATTAAAGTGTTTTAATGCAGGAAAAGATGGAAAGTTTCAGTTCAAATTAAGCTATTGAAGGTCAGTGACCAGGAAACATTTTTTACCTTTCTTAAAAAAAAAAAGATTTATTTATTTATTTTGAGAGAGAGAGGGAGAGAGAATCTTAAGCAGACTCCCCACTAAGCAGGGAGCCGGACGTAGGGGTTCAACCCCACAACCCCAAGATCATGACCTGAGCTGAAATCAAGAGTGAGATACCCAACTGGCTGAGCCACCCATATGCCTCAGGATACTTTTTATATACAGTGGTAAGTATAAGAGGAAAATCTACATCGGAGAGTTAGATGAGATGTCCCAGGTGGAGTAAGCAAAGTAAGAGAAAATGAGGACTGAATAAGGAGCTCTGGGGGAGAATTATCTTTAGGGAACATACAGAAGAGTAAAATCCAGTAAAAGTATCTCAAAAAAGATAATCATAGTACTAAGTGAAAAAAAAAATCAGGAACTATAACACCTTAGAAACAAAGGAGGAAAAGGTAACAGAATCATATACTAGTCCCTATTA
The DNA here is from genome assembly GCF_963455335.1 of Martes martes. NCBI lineage: Eukaryota > Metazoa > Chordata > Mammalia > Carnivora > Mustelidae > Martes > Martes martes. Next base: position 128,835,110 of record NC_137890.1, read on the forward strand.
TTAGAATACCCTTCATATCTCTCTCTCTCTCTTTTTAATTTTTTTAAGAATTCCTTATTTATTTTGAAAGAGAGCATGCACATGAGCAGGGGCCCAGGGCAGAGAGAAAGAAACCCAAGAAGATTCTATGCTGAGTCCTGAGCCCAACACGGGCCTCAAACCCAGGACCTTGATCTTGGGATCATGACCTGGGCTGAAATCAAGTCTGACACTCAACCAACTGAGCCACTGAGGCACCCCTCACATACTTTCATAATCCAAATCCTACCCACTCTTCCATTCTTCTTCAAGGCTTAGATCAAATGCTTCTCCGTCCCATGAAAAACTCTGATTCCCTTGCATACACAAATACAATAAACTAAACTCCCTCCTCTGAACTGCCAGATTACTTTTTCTATACCTATTTTAAGGATATTTACTACTTTAAAATTCAGATATATAGAAGTATATATATTTCTCCACGTGTATTAACTATTTTACCATTTCAAACATTTTCTTAAAAAGTAAAAGTAAGATCATACTGTCCATTTTGTTCTGCCCGTTACACTTAATACAGCCATAATATCAACTATCTTCCTATTCTATTAGTGAGGAAATTAAATTGCCCTAAGTCACAGACTAAGTGGTGTAGCCAGATCTTAACACAGACAATTCGGCTTCGGAGCCCGTACTCTCAACCACTGCTACTTCCCACACATGTATTCTTAATGTACTTGCAATGTTTAAGTTACATACTTAAAAAAAAAAAGAGAGAGGGGCGCCTGGGTGGCTCAGTGGGTTAAGCCTCTGCCTTCAGCTCAGGTCATGATCTCAGGGTCCTGGGATCGAGCCCCGTATCCGGCTCTCTGCTCAGCAGGGAGCCTGCTTCCGCCTCTCTCTCTGCCTGCTGCTCTGCCTACTTGTGATCTCTCTCTCTGTCAAATAAATAAATAAAATCTTAAAAAAAAAAAAGAACAAGAAAAATAACTTCTTATTAAAAAAAAGAGAGAAAGAAAACTTCAAAACTGAAATTTTTTTCTTCTACAGAATAAAAATACCTTATTTATTTTGAACTTCTGTTGTGCCTCTATTGCCATGTCTTCACTGAATCCTTGCATCAACTTTTCCCGGGAAAAACAGGGCAAATCTTGACAAAGCTTCACAAGCACAAAGTCTCTTAATTTCACATAGCTTTTGGATGGATCTTCAGCTAAAGAAAAGGCAGAGTAACATTTCCCTTATCCAACATAATTCATCATTTGTAATCTCAATATACATGCTAGGCTAGAAAAACAAATATTCTTAAAAGAACTATACAAGGCAAAAGTTACAATGAGAAAGGATTATTCCTTATTAATCAAACAACAGCACAATTATCTTTTACCATATAAAATTATAGGTCCAATCCTTTTGCAAAGACATACAATACCTGTGAAATCAGAGCTACTCCTTTCAAATATAAACTTTTTGATGGGTGTTATCTATCATTATATCTTAGTTTTATTTTCAATTAAAGTAGCTATATAAACAAGAGATTCAAGTTTGGATAATCAATTCCTATTCTCTGATAGCTATGGCTTCTGAAGCTCAATTTAGAAGTCCCTTACTTATAAGTCCCTAATCCAATAACCATTAGTCTGCCATACTGCTTTTACCCAGTAGTAATAATAAAACTCTTTGTTTTTTGTCTTTAAAAAAAAAAAAGCAAATATTTTTTTGTTTATTTTTTTCTTTTTTTTGTTTTAAAGAATAAAATGATAAAGATAAAAAGAATAAATGATAAAGATAAAATGATTTTTTGTTTTAAAGAATAAAATGATAATATGATTTTGGTCCTTTCTTATGGACCTTTGGTCCTTTCTTAAGTCCTAGTTCTGCCACTCATAGATGTAGGACCATAGGCAAGTCATCTGACTTTTCTGAGCTCTTGCTTTCTGATCAGTAGAGTGCCTGAAACAAAGAATGCTAAATTCTGAGCTAGTTCGTGGATCATAAGACTTAATATTGTTATAATACCAATACTCTACAAATCATTCAATGCAATCCCTATTAAAAATCCCCCAGTTGGCCTTTTTGTTGCAGAAATTAAGTTTATCCTAAAATTCACACAGATATGGAAGGAACCCAGAATAGCCAAAACAATCTTG